>NW_027187460.1:30466028-30579145 GCF_028583685.1 Petaurus breviceps papuanus
TCTCTCTCTCTCTCTCTCTCTCTCTCTCTCTCTCTCTCTCTCTCTCTCTCTCTCTCTCTCTCTCTCTCCTGGTTTCTGAGTCTCAAGGCAAGAGATCATGTTTAAGCTGAAAGAGTTCCTGACTAAAGGCTGTGTCTGAAGCCAAAGGGGAATTGCTTTCTTCCAGCCCTGCCAAGGGCCAGCCAAACCCTTCACCTGTCTTCTCTCCTAACAGGTTGACCTCCAGGCAGTGAAAGAAAAGTTCCAAGAGAAGTACCAAAAATCTCTCGCAGACACCATTAAGTCTGACACATCTGGGGACTTCAGGAAGCTGCTGTTGGCTCTCCTACACTAAGCCTAGCCTGAACAGCAAGGCCAGAGGGAAGAACTACCTTTATCATGGGCACTTTTTCAAATCCTGATGAAAAATACGAGACAGGCAGGAGAGGCCACTGAGCACATGAGTTTATTTTCCAACCCCTGTTTGCCATAGCCTGGCCAGCAGGCTTAGTTGAGGGTATCTTCTCAGTAGGTTGATATAATTAACCTATGCTGAAATGTACCGGCATTAATAGTATCTGTGCCCCCCCCCCACCTTTTTCTTCCTCCTTAACAGAATGTTTATGGATTACAATAGCAGAGTGCAAAACCAGAAGCTAATGAGAAGCTATGTGTTTATAATAAAAATGTATATACATTTACAACGGCATTTATGTGTTAGAGGGGTGGGATTCTGACTGAATTGAATGGTTAATGTCTACGCTGGATTTAACAACAAAGCAGATCAGTTCGTTTCCTTTCTCTTTATACTCTTCTGTTTTTGGTGGGGGGAAGTGAGAGGGTCCTGGACCTGTAATTTCATCGACTCAAGAAACTGTAAAAACTTTCTCAACTGATGCAAATCAGCAACTCCCTTCTAACTTAACTATCTTAAGAGATTCATCTAGAATACTAGGGAGTGATCTGCCTATGGTCATATAACTAGTGTGTGTCAGAGGCAAGACTTGAACTCCTGTCCTCTCAATCCAAAGCAAGCCTTCTATCAACTTCACTCCACTAGTCCTCATATATATTTATATGAACTAATTCAATCAGCACAGTCTGGGCAACATGCCCAACCCCCATGGACATGAGATATGGCACATCAACTAAGTTATCTTCTCTGTGATACAAAGGGTATGGACTAAGTGACCTCTATGATCCTATAATATGTATGCATATGTATTGGTTGTGTACATATACATATATGTGAGCATATGTACACACATGTGGATCCACATATAACCATACATATGTATATGTATACATACACATATAGTGTATGCATTTTCTTGGGCAAAACCTGTAATTTGGTGAATATAGGCAGCTTTCAGTGAAGAATTCCCTCCACCAATACAGATGGCATTTTTTTTTTGCTTTTGAGGGCAATTGGGGTTAAGTGACTTACCCAAGGTCACATGGCTAGTAAGTGTTAAGTGTCTGAGGCCAGATTTGAACTCAAGTTCTCCTGACTCCAGGGCTGGTGCTCTATTCACTGAGCCACCTAGCTACCTCTACAGATTGCATTTTCTTTGAACCTTGGAGAGTCACCTGGGAAAATGAGTGATTCTGTAACTTGCTTAGGGTCACATGGCCAGTATGAGTCAGAGACTCTTCTTTAAGCCATGTGTTGCTGACATGGAAGTCAATTTTCTATTGGTCATGTCTTTCTGCCTCTCATCTATATGGGGCTAGGCACCAGACCAGTGGTTTCATCCACTACTCTAATAATAGCTAGCATTTATATAGCATTTTATGGTTTACAAAGCACTTCATCTATATTCACTCATTTGGTCCTCACTCACAACAGCCCTATAAGATAGAGCCGTTATTATCCCCATTTCACAAAAGAGAAAACTGAGGCTGAGGGAAATACTGAGGTCCATACAGCTTGGAAGTATCTGAGGTAGGATTTGAACTCAGGTCTTTCTGATTCCAAGTCCAGCGAGTGTTCTATCTGCTATGTTACCTAGCTGCACCAACTCTCTTCATCTATGTAAATACACATATACACACACTGTCATTTAAACTTAATAATTCATAAAAATGGCTCATATTTATACAGTGGTAGGAGTGTAAACATTCTCATTTTATAAATGAGGTCCATAGAAGAGACCTGCCCACAGTCACACAACCAGTAAACATAAGAACCAGATTTTTTCTGGTTCAGAGCCCAAAGAATTCCTTCTGCTATGGCATAACTCTCCCCAGTCTCCAGTTGCTCCAAAATTCCCTGTCAAAGCCTGCTAATGTTAGTTTACTTAAGTAAAGTAGTCTGATTTCCTGTCACACATATTTACAAAGAACTCGACTTATCTTAGAGGTAAGATGTAAGACTCATAAAATTCAACCATGCTGGTGAAATGCAAACAGAAGATCATCTAACAAGAGTCAATAATAGCCCATAACACCTGCTAATATGCCCTCCTAATTGGTCTCTCTGATTGATTTTACATCTCTGATTAATCTTTCCCACAGCTGCCAAAGTATTCTAGTTAAGGCATAATTTCATTCTTTGTACTTGTATCCCAGTGCCTGTCTGACATATAGTAAAATCCCTTAATGTATGCTTGATGACTGACTGACTAATGTCACTGCCTTGCTTGAAAACCTTCAGTGGCTCCCTATTGCCCCTAAGATTATATATATATATATATATATATATATATATATATATATATATATATTCCTCAGTCTGGTGTTTAAGACTCTCCATAACCTATCTCAAAACTACCTTTGCAGTATTAATTCACATTATTCCTTTTCCCACATCCTATATTTCATCCAGTCTGGATTACTGATTTTACCCTGAAGTTAATTTTCTATTCACTGCCTATGTTTACATATATTATTCCCTGTGCCCAGAATGAATGCACTCCCTTAGCTCTATCTCTCAGAATAATATTCATCATCATCATCATCATCATCATTCACATACATACACATATATATGTGTGTGTATCTGATATATATAGATATAGATACCAGTTTGAGATTTTCATTGACCTTTCCTTCTCTCCCTAGCATTGTTCTTCTTTCCCTCTAATTGTTTAGCACTGAATCCTCACCTCACCACCTGATCTCCCTGAAAGTGAAGGAGCTCTGGCCTTCTTTTCAGTGTTTCAGAGTTCATAGATTATAAAATTTATAGCTGGAAAAGACCTAACTGGTCACATCTGACCTCATTCTATAAATGGAACATTGAATCCCAGGGATGTTATGGGTTGGACCAGATGGCCTCTGAGGTTTCTTCCATCTCTCAAACCCTGCGATTCTGTTGTAGCTTCTATAGGTAGGGGCAGCCATATCCCAACTACCCCTTGACCTGAAACATCGGGTCCCCCGAGTGAGGCTAGCTACATCACTGAGGTGTATTTCTAATGCTATTAGCCTGAGCACCCATTCCAGTGTGTGTCCTCCTACAATATCAATCACTAGCTATGGCATCTCCCTTATATCATTGATACTTTCCAGTGAATAGTGCCTCAGGATCACTTAACCAATTAATATCAATTAGCTTTTACAAAGAGATATTTACTGAGAAAATGGAATAAGAATAGAAGTACAACCAATTTACCCCCAACTGGGATGGGGGAAGGGGCATGGATTACTCTGCAATACCACCCCTGAGGAGAAAGGACTCAAACCCAAAATGTTTCTCCATAGCATTGGTTCCACCAAGTTCACATACAAATGTAGCATCACTGCCAAATGAGTACGCATCTCAGCTACATTTAGGTTGGGACTAGAAGGTCTATCCTCTAAGTATGAATTCTGTGCTCAACTCCCAGTGTCAATAACTCCCTAACGGCTTGTTCTCCTGCTTAAGTTTCAAAACTTAAAAAGTCATAGTCTCCAACTTCCCCCATCTAAAATGAACAGGCACAGGGGTAAAGAACCAAGGCCCATTTTTGCAGGGCCACATGTTGGCCTTGGATGAGAGATTGATTGCTGTTCTTACACCATCATCCAGGAAGAAGTCAAATGAAGAGAAGGGGTCAGAGAGAGACAGACACAGACAGACAGAAAGTCTAATGCTTTACTTGGCTTCTGCCTTTTGAAAGCACCTCCAACAATCTTAAAGACCCTTCCTCACTACAAGATTAGTAGACCTTAGTCAATTACAAAATGTCTCCATGAGCTCCAAAGTGTCTTCAAAGCATTTCCATTACACATTGTCCCAGCTCTCCCAGAAGCAGGCTTCCCGACCTCTTTCATGTGGGGAATTGTATCAGTGGCACTTTGTCTATACTCATAAGGGCTAGGCTCAGTGACCATTTCCTCAGCTATATAAATATATCTGAATACATACACAAAATAAATACTAAATAAAGGCAAGGCACAACACAAAGAGAAACAAAGTGTGATAATCCTCATGTGATTGTTTTCTTGGGTAGTTTGCAGAATGTTTCATTTATTATTTAAAGTGTTATTGATATCTCTTGCTTTAATATCACCTATAATTCCCATTGCAACTTTCCCATTATTCAGTCATCTCTTATAATGTATAATAAGAGAATGGTCAATCAAGAATTAGTTCTGGGAGCATGGGCATTTGGTGAGCCTGGAGAAAGGAAGGGAAGGGGAAGGACAAGGGAAAAGGGAATGGAAAGGGGAAGGGGAAGGGGAAGGGGAAGTGAAGGAGAAGGGAAAGGGAGGAAAAGGGAAGGGAAGGAAAGGGAAGAGAAGGGAAGGGAAGGGAAAACTGGGTTCAAAGGAAATATTAACCAATGAGAAACTATTGAAAAAGTGTCTGACATTATATACAGTATTCCATGCCTATGGACCCCACTTTAGTAGGTGGTAGGTATCTTCCTATATCTCTCTTTGGTGCCAAGCTTGGTCATATTTCTTTATAATTATAGTTTGTATATCTATTCCCAGAAGATTTTTAAGAGTGTTTTGGAAAATTCAGGTTATAAAAAAAGACAACAGAGAAAAAGGAAAATATATCATATACCCTATAAACAAGTCTCACCAATAGAAAAAAAAAAACTGTTCCTGACCAAGTGAGGAGAATGATGTAGGCAAAAGCAAGGAAACAAACTGGGGAGAGAAATGCTAGTTGTTTTCAGACAAACATCCCTCCGGACTTGAATGTCAAAGCCCCAGGAACATGACAGTCCCAGGGGAAATTCAACCTTCCATGGTCCTAAGAGAATTTTATAAATGCGATTGTCTAGCCCAGGAGTGCAGAGCTTGAGTTAAAGATCTCATGGCCTCTTTAAAGGAGAATCTAATATAAAACACTCCTACATACAGCAGAACAAACGATGTCCCAAACCAGTTTATAGCCAATAAAAATTTCTGAAGTGAACCCACAGCCAACCTCCTGCTTTGAACCAGATAAGGCACATTAACAAGGGCGCCTGAAAACCAGAAATGGTATTCATCCCCCAGAGCCAACAAGGAAGATATTTCCAGATTTGCGTGACTCCTAGGTTTGAGATGATGAGATCTCCAATTGGAGCCCTCGTGTCACTGACTCTTTGCAGGATCAGAGCCGGGGAGGCCCAAAGAACATGCTAGCAGTCATCAGGTCAGAGGGACAGAAAGAGGCCAGACTTGAGAGATGTCAACATCTCAAAGACAGGACTCCTCCATAGCAAGCAGGGAGAAGAAAGTTCAAAGGAGGGGCGGTGGAAGTAAGAATTAATCAATTCAAATATGACAAAACTGACTCTGCACCAATGTACCATTGACTCCGTTTCTGTGCCAGTCCCAGGGACCAGAGCAGGGGACTGGCCTCTCCCTGCCTGGACAGCTGGCAGATTCACACTGGTTCTCAGGTACCTGCCAGTCTACACGTGGGTGGTATTGTGGCATCATTGGTCTTTTGAAGATGATTCTCCCAGTTAGTGATAGTCATCTGTGCCAACAGAGTGACTGAACCAGTTTCTACCATTCCTTTTGTTCTTAGGGTATCTGTCTTTCAAGGATCTCAAAGAGCTTTCAGCAAATCCTCAGGTCACCTGGGAAGGGAGAAAAAGGGAAAGTCTGATAAAGCTTAATGTGTGCCTGGGGAAACTGAGGCAACAAGCATATTGCTGCTTATCTATCTCATCAACGGAAGATTTCAAACTAGAAAATGAGACCCTGAGTAAAGTGTTTTTCCTGCTCTGCCTAGCTCGAGGAATAAAAAAGAATAGTTTGTTTACACACAGGTGCAATCCCAGAAGGGTGCCTACATCAGGATTCTGGCATGGTGACAGCAGGGCCATTGTGTCATTCCTTCCTCACAATCTTGCTCCAAAGGCTTATTTTATACCTCATTCTCCTTGATGTACTCAGCCAAGTTGGACATTACAGAGATAGTCTTCCCTGTCTCTCCTTATCTCTGCACCTCAGAAGGAGGAAGAAAAGGGAATAGGGCAGGTGGAGCAGCGGATAGAGCTCAGGGCCTGGAGTCAGAAGGAGCTAAGTTCAAATCTGGCATTAGATACTTACTAGCTGTGTGACCCTGGGCAAGTCACTTAACCCCATTTGCCTTACTTTCCTCATCTACAAAATGACCTGGAGAAGGAAATGGCAAAGCTCTCCAGTATCTGCCAAGAAAACCTCAAATGGGGTCACAAAGAATTGTGCACAACAAAAAACTGAACAACAAAAAAAAATGGTAGCAATTCATGTGCAAAGCAGCATGGTGAATAGGGTCCAGAAGTTCTGGGTTCAAATCCTACCTCTGATAGCCATGAATCAGGACAAGTAACTTGAACTCTGCGTGTTTATAAGTTTATAAATTTATAATAAAATAAGGTTATAAATAAGTTCTATGGAGTTCCAGGAAGCTAAATCCACTGCCAGACAGAGTAGATAGAGTACTGGGCCTAGAGTCAGAAAGAACAAAATTTAAATCCTGCCTCTAACAGTTCCTAGCTTTGTGAGCTTGGGCAAGTCACTTAACCTCTGCCACAGTTTTCTCAACTATGTGCCTGGCACATAGTAGGTGTTTAATAAATGCTTGCTCCCTCTCTCTTCTCCAAGTTATAGAAGGGCTTCAATCTGAATTGGTGGAGGGAGCCCTTCAAAAGGACAAAACCAAGGATTCTTCACACATTCGAGCATGTCACCAAGGCACTGGGCAGAAACATCCCAGATTTCCACAATTCCAATATTTCTTACAGAAATCATGCTTGGCACAAAGGATCAGATTAGATAATATTTGTAAAGAAGCACGCGAGGATCAAAGAGATATTTGTAAAACACTTAGCGCCATAATTGACATTGTCATTGTTCAGTCGAGTCTGACTGAGCCTATGGACCATATAACACACCAATACTGTCCATGGGGTTTTCTTGGCAAGAATACTGGAGTGATCTGCCATTTCCTTCTCCAAGGCAAACAGAAGTTAAGTGACTTGTTCAGGGTCACACAGCTAGTACAGCCAGATTTGAACTCAGGTCTCCCTGACTCCAGGCCCAGTTCTCTACCCACTGAGCCACCTAGCTGCCTACAGCTGGCACACCTTGTTGCTGTTGTTCAGTCACATCAAGTGCTTAATAAATGCTTATCTGGAGGGAGAAGGTGGGGGAGTAAGCACAGAGGTGAGTCAGGTTTCCTGGACCAAGAAATGGTGAGCAAAGCATGCCTTGAACCCTTCTCAGGAAGAGAAGAGCAAGGCTGCTGTCTGGAGTGTCCTCTTTAGCTCCAAGAAACCAGGCTGGATGGAGCAGGTCAGGTCAGGTGTCCTAGGCTTTCATTCTCCTAATTGTTTTATAATTAGACCACTCAGAAAGAGGGGCATAAATAATTGAGCAGATGATCAGTGTCATCAGTGGTCATGTTGCATATCCAGCCCAAGACGATTCGAGGATGCCGGCCTGGGGAAGGCGAGGGCACTGGCATGAGGCACGAGACGTTTCAGATAAATATGAGTTCCAAGAAAGAATCAAAGGGGATGAAGAGGGACAAGTGGGGGGGGGGAGGAGGGAGAAGAATTCTAAACACTGAAGATTCTATTTCAGCTAAGATTGACCAACCCCTCATTTCAGCAAAGCAGAGGGTAGAGAAGAGCCAGGTCAGCTGGGGGACAGAGAGCTGAGGAGACAACAGGCTGCCACTCCAAGGGCCATGTAAATAATATCAGCCAGGTTCAGTTACTGTGGAGAAACTGTATTGTGGAAGAAATAACCCAGAGTCTAGATGAGTGAGCAACCACAGGGAAAGTGAGAGTTAAGGCTCACGGCTGGACCAAGTCACTCAGTAAAAAGATAGTAAATAAGGACATTAAGTACCATGGGAGGAGCTGCCGGCATCCAATCTAAAGGAACTAGAGATAATCAGACGGGCATTTGAAGGCTAGAGACATAACCATTTTTAGGAGCAAGAAATGTACATTAGAGAATCCTCCCCCCCCCCATAAATAAATAAAACTGATCTTTTTATAGATGTCATGATTAGAACCTTGGAAGGAAAAGGACATCTGGATTTTTAATAAAAATAATGACTAGTATTTATATAGTATTTTGAGGCTTATAAAGTATTTTACACACATTAACTCATTTAATCACTACAACAACCCTGGAAGGAAGGTGGGATTAGTATCCCCATTTTACCGAGGAAGAAATTGAAACAGAGGTTATGTGACTTGCCCAGTGTCTCACAGCTAGTACGTGTCTGAAGCTAGATTTGAATCCAGGTCTTTCTGATACCAAATAGAACACCCTATCCACTTTGCCACCTATGAGTATTATGTTTCATTGTTTCTTGAACTGTGGGTCATGACCCCATATGGGGTCGTGAAAAATCTGGCAACAATAAAAGGTTTCCGAACACACAGCAACCAAAAATTAATGAAAAATCAGATTTGTAATGAATCCGAGGTGTTTCCAGCAACACTTTTTTGTGTTTTATCATACAGTTTCTCCTCAGCCTTGGTTCTGAACACAAAGCCTGGACACTTTGCATCGGGCATGCCCTCAGACCACACAACAGCCAAACACCAACCTTGTGAAAAGGGGTCTCCAGTGGAAAAAGTTTAAGAAGGCCTAGATCACAATGACAAACCAAGAGGGCTACCTATCACCACACTTAGGCGTTATTTATATTTTTATAATTTTGTAAATTTTATAATTTACAATTTTCTTTATCATAAACAACAATTCCAGTTGGTCTAATGAGATAATGTATGTAAAGTACTTTGCAAACCTTAAAACGCCACAAAAAGACCTGCTTGTTACTTGCTAGAAGCAATATCTAAGCTAAGACCAATACAGGCTCCCATCAGCCACCTGAAGCATTGCCTCAGCTTTTCAGGGGGGGAAGGTCAGATTCAGGGAGCAGGTAGCATGGTTCTGTTCAAAGCATCCTGGATTTGGAGTCAGAGAACCTCCTTTTGAATGTTGTCTCTGCTACCTTTGTAACCTGAGGCCATTTAACCTCAATTTCTTCCTCTGTAAAATGAGTATATTGTACTAGATGACCTCTGGGGTCCCTTTCCATCCCCAAATCTGTGATCTTGTGACTTCCCTAGGGTCACATAGTATTAAGTGTCAGAGCCTGGAGGCCTGCTGACTCACTCCCAGACCAGATTGGAAATTCGGTCAGTAAGGGGATCGTCCTTTCTGAATTCTTTTGTATCTTCTACATTACCCAGTATAGAGAAGGGCATATAGTAGTCATTCACTGAGGGCTTCTTTGAAGGAATAAACGGATGAGCAGATGACTAACAGAGACAGGTACACAATCCATAGCTCCTTATTTCCAATCTATTGTTGAAAGCACCATTGTCTTCCATGCCAGTGTGGCATGACTGGGTGAGAGAGTCGGTTTTCTCATCCCACTATGATGGGCAAAGAAACTGAATTACAAAAAAAAAATTGATGCAACAGGTCACCGGCAGTGAGTCAGACCCAGAGCCAGGGGGAGAATTCTTAACTCCTGATACTTCATCAGAATTGACCACTCTGCCACATTCCCCTGAGAAAGGTCAGAGTTCTAGTCATGACTCAGCCAGAGTATCAGATGTTCATCATGCCCTTCACAGAACTCAAAAGCTACCCAGACTGTAAACACAGGAGAGATCCAGGAGTGCCCCTGGGAGCATTCTCAGCCCCAGATGATGTTGGCTCACTAGGTCCCTGCTGCCTTATTGTCAGAGATAAGACCCAAACAGGAGGGCAGGAATCCTCCAAATACCATCATGACATTCTCTTTCAAGATTTTATAAACAAGTTTGCACAGAGAAAACAGCAAGTGACCCACTGCCCATCTTGGGCTTCCTTTCTGGCCCTCTATAGGTCAAACTCCTTGTCACCTGGAAAGGATTTCCTTTCTCTGCATCCAGAATTCAAGAGCTCGGTCTTCTGTTTGAGAGTCTTCCCTGCTGGTGAAGTTGAGTGAATGGAATAAGAGAGATCAGTGTGACCAGAGAGGTGGATAGGAATTACTGAGTTCACATTCCTGAGTTCAATTTTGGCCTCCGACACTTGCTAGTTGTGTGACCCTGTGCAAGTCACTTAACCCTGTCTGCCTCAGTTTCCTCATCTGTAAAATGAACTGAAGAAGGAAATAGCAAAGCACTGCAATATCTTTGCCAAGAAAACCTCCACTGGGGTCATGAAAAGTCAGATAAAACTGAAATGACTGAACAACAACAAAAGATACATACAGAATATAAGGCAATCTGAGAGAGAAATTTTCACTCATTTTTAACTTACCTTGCCTACATTTCTTTCCCTGAGTCCAAGACTAGATAACCTGATAAATCCATGATAAAACGAGATTTAGAAAAGCATCTCCAGGTAAACAAGTGAAGATAACTAATGGACTTCTAATAGCAGCCTTCTTAAAACAATGTAGCCCCACTACTCCCCATTCCTTGTTGTCTAACCCATTAGTGACTCCAGTGGTAGGAATTTCAAACCAATTAGGAGGATAAGTAGGGCTTGACATAGGGAGAGAACATATATTTAGTCAAGCAGGGGCTTTTCAGACCCTTAAATTTCACTACAGAGCTGTACCCCACTTAAGTAGGGCTAGTGCTCATGGTTCTTTGGAATAAAAAAAAAAAAAAACAGAAAATGTATGTAGCAAAATGAACAGTGAATCTGAAATCAAAAGACCTGAGTTCAAGGCCTGGCTTCACCATTTAGTCACTTCTCTGAGCCTCAGTTAAATAAAATACTTACACTACATGGAAAGAATTTTATGAACTGTCAAGTACCATACAATGTCAGTGATGAGGATGATGGTGATGATGATGATGATGGTGATGATGAAGATGATAGTGATGAAGATGATGATGAGGATGAGGATGATGATGATGATGGTGATGGGGTCTGGACTTGTGATTTCACTGGTTTAGGGGGCTTGCTGGTGAGGAAAGTCCTTCTAGGAAGGAAGGAAAAAAGTATGAAGCTTCTTCTATGTGACAGGCACTAGACTAAGGCACAGTGCCTTTCCAATGCCACTTCATTTGATCCTCACAGCAGCTCAGGGAGGGAGGTACTTTTATTAAGTCCATTTTACAGTTGAGGAAACTGAGGCAGACAATGGTTGGATGACTTGCCCAGGGTCACAGAGCTAGTCATCGTCTAAGGCTAGATGTGAGTTCAGGCCTTCTTGTCTCTAAACCCAGTGCTCAGTCTCATATGCCTCCAGCTGCCAATGCAGGGCAGCATCTTAAGTGACCGGCCAAGGGTCGTTGAGCCAATGTGTGCCAGAGGCAGGATAATAACAACATCATTATTACTACTATCATCATCATGATTTTTCTTAGCTATTATTTCTGTCTCTTTACTTTCACATCATGGAACACAGTCCACTGATGCCTGGAATGTGCAGACCAACAGCTGCCCTGTATACATCCCACATGTGATTCCATCTTTAGCTGGAATGACTCACTTTTCCTCCAGGTTGTGAACTGGGAGAGACAATGCTCCCCTTCAGGCCCTAGTGGACTGGAGTAAATGACTGATATGACAGTGGGAATAATGAATCTATCTCCAAGGTGGTTGCCAAGCTCTCACTTTTAATTATGACTATTACAATTACTTAATAGCTCTGTGAGACTGACAATGCATTAGGTGTTGTGGAAAATGTTTAAACAGACCTGCTTCTTGACTGTGGGCTTCATAGTTTAAATGCCACAGCCTGTACTTGCCTGTCTTTTGGAAGGGAAAGCAAACACAGGGGACTCCCCACTTCCTTACCAAGAAGGCCCAGGGGCCTTGGCAGAGTGGTCTAGGAATGGGGATTACCAAATCCACAATGGTTTCTTCTGCTTTCTCCTTTCCCTGTTTTCTTATTCTTCTTGAGGGGAGTGGAGGTCAGGGAGAGAGAAAGATAGACCAAGAGGTGATTGGGGATAAAATGGGGAGGGGGATGGTTCATGAGCATGCCAAACCCTGGGGCTTCTGCACCTGAAAACCAATGTAGGGATGGGGAGCCTGCAACTTCAAGGCCACATATGACCCTCCAGGTCCTCAAGTGTGGCCCTTTGACTGAGTCCAAGTTTTACAGAACAAATCCTAAGGGGATTTGTTCTGTAAAACTTGGACTCACGGGGTGGCCAGGTGGCTCAGCGAGTAAAAGCACTGGCTCCAGTGTCAGGATGACCTGTGGATCGAATGCGGGCTCAGATACTTAGCACCACACCCAGAAATAACTGGCCATGTAACCTTGAGCAAGTTACTTAACCCCAATTGCTTTAAAAAAAAAAAAAAGAAAACTTGGACTCAGTCAAAAGGCCACACTTGAAGACCTACAAGGCCACATGTGACCTGAAGGCCAAAGGTTCCCCACCTCTATCCCCTTCTGGTTACTCAATAGGGGCAGGGAGCATGGTCTATTGTAAAGAAGGAGCCCTGGATTTGGAGCGAGAAGTCCTGATTTCAAATCCTGGCTTTGCCACTGACCTTGTACTGGGCATTCCACTTCTCCAGTCCTTGGTTCTCCCATAATACACTTGGAATCGACAGAGAGTTGACTTCAAATTCTGCTTCTAATACTGACTGACTGTATGACCCTGTGCAAGTCACGTTACCTCTAAAAGCCTGTTCTCTCTCTAAGATGAGAACATTAATAATACCTATAACACGTATGCACTTGACAATGTTCTAATGAGCATCAACTGAAATATTTGTCAAGAGCTTTGCAAACCTTAAGGCACTTTATAAATGCCAATTATCATTATCATCACCATCTGTAAAATGACAGACCTAGACTGGAAGATCTGACTTGTACCTGAGCAGGAATATTCTCTATGCCTTCAACGACAGGACATCTGCTTCCTGCTCAAAGACTTCTACAATCACAGTCAATGACTATTCATTATTTAAGTGAGTCAACATGCAGATAGAAATGCACTCATTTATTTTGACTCAAAGAGCTTCAGGCAGTGTACTGGATAGAGTACAAGAAGACCTGAGTTCAAATTCAGCCTCAGATACTTACTAGCTATGTGACCCTGAGCAAGTCATTTAAACCTGTTTGCCTTAGTTTCCTCATCTGGAAAATGAGCTGGATAAGGAAATGGCAAACCGCTCCTGTATCTTTGTCAAGAAAATCCCAAATGGGGTCACAAACTCAGACATGGCCAAATAACAAAAGAGCCAAATGCAAGAGTCGCTGATTAATGGTTCAGATCCAGAACAAATCAGAGGAAGTACTTTTTATATAATAGGCTCTACCCATATGGAATAATATATTGCAAGGAACCACACATATAAGTTGATGGACTATATGGTCTACAAAATGATCATTTACATAATATTATGGATGCTTGAAGCATTTCCCTAATGTTGGAAGAAGTCATGGAGGGAAGTTACTAAAGTCTCTCCCTAAACACCATTTGGCACCTCTACTTAAAAAAATATAGTGGGATGAAGGGCACAAAAGAAGTTTCACTTAGTTAAATATTTCTTATTAATTCAAAAAAGCATTTATTATTGGTCCCAGAACTATGCTAGTTATTGAGAAGGATAAAAGAAAACCAAAGACTTGATCTCCATGAACTCCATGCCTGGAGTTTACTAGCCAGAGAGATAAGTTTCACACACATATCAACATACTATATAAGACCATATATAATAAGGTTCTAAATCACATTTTTAAAGGACTTTATGTGAGTGGCAATACCTTTGAAGCCTGACTAAATTTCCAGAAAAAGTTTAGATGAATACATTCCATTGTGAGAGAACATGACCAACTTGTACTGTGTATATAATGCACCAGAGAGTCCACATTAACAATGCCACACCTCAGTAATATTAGAGTTAAAACCTCAAATGATTTATTTCATTTAATTTGAATTTGAATAAATATCTAAGAACCTACTGTGTGCAGGGCACTGTGCTAGGCACAGAGCGAAAGACAAAGTATAAACTGATCTCAGCTTTCATGAAATTTATAATCTAACATATACTTGTTCAGTCCTTTTCAGTTGTGTCTGACTCTTTTTGACCCCATTTGAGGGTTTTTTTGGCAAAGATACTGCAATGGTTTGCCATTTCTTTCTCCAGTTTTATTTTACAGATGAGGAAATTGAGGCAACCCGAGTTAAGCAATTTGCCTGAGGTCACACAGCTAGTAAGTATCTGAAGATAGATTTGAACTCAGGTCTTCCTGACTCCAGGCCTGGTGTTCTATCCATTGTGCAACCCACAGTTTCAGACAACTATAAGATAAAACAATACATCATAAGCACATTAGAAAGCACATTATATGAAAATAAGGTGCTGTATGAGGTCTGATAGAAAAGATATTACCAACAAGAGATCAGAAAAGACTTCCTAGAGGAGGTGGGCTTGGCAAGGGACTTTAAAAGATGGTTAGTAATTCAATAGCTGAAGAGGGGAGAGAAGAAAATGAATGAACAAAGGCATGGATGGAGAAAAAAACAGAGTCCGGAAGGAAAAAGTCAATAGTCTAGTTTGGCTGGAGCTTAGGTTAGATGGAGAGGAATAATATGATATATAGCTGGAAGGATAAGGTGAATACCCATTTGGGTCAGTCAAAGGAGGCTGAACTTTACTCAGTAACTAACAGGAGGGCCACTGAAGACTTTCACCCAGAGGAGGAAAATGACCATAAATTTAACCAACTAACTGGAATATTCTAACATTTTTTTTTGGAGGGGGAGGGTAGGGCAGTTGGGGTTAAGTGGCTTGCCCAAGGTCACAGGGCTAGGTGTGTGTGTGTATGTGTGTGTGTGTGTGTGTGTGTGTGTGTGTGTGAAGTGTCTGAGGCTGGATCCGAACCTAGGTCCTCCTGACTCCAGGGCCAGTGTTCTACTCACTGCACTACCTAGCCGCCCCGGGAATATTCAAGTAACAAGAAATTTCAGCTTTCCACCTCTGGAAATGGTGGTAAATGACAACTGTAAGTGTGACAGATTGTTGAGTTGGTTAAAGTGGAGTATGATAAATGATTGATCAACTCAATGACCTCCATCCTTAGATAACAAAATAAGGTAATATCAGTAACGTATTCTAAAATAAAACTTATGGTTGCAATAGGCATGTTGTCAAGAGGAGTAGATTAAGCCTCTCTCTTCATATGTGGAAAAACACCAGAGTGAATGCCCAAGAGGAGAGATGCATCTATATCACAGAGACCTCGTGGAAGAGGGAGGAATATATAGATGGAGAGTAATACAATCTAGGCCTGGAGGCTATCTGGCATCCACAGGAGTTTGTACTAGATAGAAATAAGGATGCTTAGCCATTATAAGGACCTGGACTGAGACTCTGCTAAGGGTGCTACATCCACATGGTCCCAAAAGAAATGGAACCTTGATCCAAGAATGAGGGAAGGGAAATGAAGGCTCAATGACAGCAACAAATTAGGGAGACACAGCAAAGTTATTGAGAAGTTATTATGCACCCCAGAGAAACCACAAAACACAGAGCCATGCTGAGGAGGCACAAACCTTTTGGATTTTGTTCTTTGATGGTACTGTGAGTAATGAGGGCTGTGGAGATCTTGAAGGCAGAATCTACTAGAGGACAAAATTGCTTGATGCCTTCTGAAAAGGGAGAGAAAGTTTTCTGAGCTATTAAAGAATCAGAAGATCATAGGTCTAGGGATAGAGAGGAATCTCTGAAACTTTCTGGTCCAACCCACTCCTTTTACAAATAAGAAAAGAGAATTTAAATGACTTACTCAAAATCACAAAGGCAGAAAGCATGAGAAATGGAATTTGATTCCAGATCCTCTGATTACAGAACCAATGTTCTTTCCACTGCATGTTTTTGGGAATAAATAAAGCTGTTCTATATCTGATACCTTATTATTCTGAATTCTTACACAAGAACTAAGGACTCTTCGGTGGGGGTAAGGTGGGAGGGGATAAGCCATACACTAAAACAGGTGTGGAGAACCTGGGGCCTTGAGGCCACATGTGGTCTTCTAGGTCCTTGAGTGTGGCCTTTTGACAGTCGAAGTTTTACAGAACAAATCCTTTTATTAAGAGGACTTGTTCTGTGAAGTTTAGATGCAGTCAAAGGGCTTCCCTTGAGGACCTAGAAAGCCATATGTGGTCTTGAGGCCACAAGTTCCCTACCCCAGAGTTTCCTTGGAAGGGTACAAACTAGAGAGATTTATAGAGAGGAACCGTGAAAAATTGTCCATGTGGCCTTATGTCAGAAAGCACTTTTTGAGACGCAGATTACAATCTGAGGTTGATTCTCAATAAATCTGATTTGTGTCCTTTCCTGGATTCTGAAATGCCAGTATGTGGATATGTGTGTGTGTGTATGTGTTTGTGTGTCTCTCCCCATTCCATTTCCACAACTAAAGGAACCTGAGCATCCCTGAAAATATCCAGACCAACACAGCATCAGATATAGATTTAATTGTCCATGCTCAAAGGCATTCCAGCTCATTAATATTCTACTATACTGTGTACTTGCTTTCTCTTAGTCTTATCTCTAGAAGTACAACCTAAAAAGAGCCGGTGGTGTTTCCTAAATACTGATTCAAGTTTACCAATCCACAAAACTTATATTACTTTAAGAATTGCCCTTTACTTTCTAAAACAGAAAAAAAAAAACAACCCAATCTGATTTGACTTCTGCTCTTTTCTTTGCCTTTCCTCAGTTTCCACAACCCTTACCCCATCCCAGTTCACTGTCAGGCTAATGCTACCCAAAAGTGGAAAATTTTTATAGTTTATCAGTCAACAGTGTAGTTTAGCTTGGAAAACATTTCTAGAGGACTGAGGGAGTTAATTTTCCTCCCTACTGCTTATCTTACTATCAGGGAGTGATAGTAAGCCAGATTTCCAAGGCCCTGAGGAAGAGAATAGAGTTCAATGCTTAGTATTATCATCGGTGACCAACTGGGATGAGAGAAAGGGTAAGAAAGTATCCTTGATCATATTATCTATTCTTTTTATTTCTGCCCCCTTCCCATCCATCTCCTGAGCGCCTCCCCCCCACACCCAAGCTTGATCTAATGCTGAGAAAGCTGATCAGTGGCATAAATGATATATGAGTTCAGGGCCCAAATGGAAGAAAGGAGGAGGGTCCAGACTGTTAGGTTAGACCAACAATCAACTATGTCCCCATCTCCTCTGCCATCCCTGCTTCCCTATGCTCTTCATAAGCAAATGAAGACTTTCTTAAGGCAAAAGAGTGTGGGGGAAGTGTGTGATCACTGGGATCATGGAAATCTGTACTACTAGCCTAGTAAGAGTCATCTTGTATGTTGTTATCTCTCTGAGGAGAGTAGCCATGGCAACCCTTGAGATGCAAGTACCATGGAACCTCTCTGTTATTGTTTAGAGGACAAAGTCCTTGTTCAACTCATTACAAGTCAGTACAAATACATAGACTACAAATACAACACACCCACAAAAGCAAATGCACTTTATAAGAGCCAAAGGCCCTTCCCCCAACCGTCCAGGAACTGGCTGACTAAAATGCCCTGTGATGGCCCCTGTGTTTTGTTTTTTCTCTTAAAGCTCGCTGCGCACAGCCAAAGGTCTACTGGGAGGAAAAAAAAGGCCCTCCAGTCATGAGAAGGCCTTCACAAGTGCCTCTGAAATACTTTTGTGTAGCTTCTTTAAGTAAATCTCCTCATTGAATCTCCATAGCTATGTTTCACCCTGGTAACAGTTAAGAGAATCCCAGTCACTCAGCCCAAGTAGAGGAAGAAGAAAAGGGAGAAAGGAGGAATACAACCAGAGGACAAGAGATACAAGTTTAGTTTTTTCCTTTCCTTCTTTGTTGTAGTCAAACCCACTGCTGACATGGACTAGTATAGTATCCCTTGTTCAGAGCCTCTTGGCTCCAACATATGAACTAGGTAGAAAAAATGCCCTATAATACAACCGTGCTCATGAACA
This sequence comes from Petaurus breviceps papuanus, assembly GCF_028583685.1. NCBI lineage: Eukaryota > Metazoa > Chordata > Mammalia > Diprotodontia > Petauridae > Petaurus > Petaurus breviceps. The sequence continues at coordinate 30,484,337 of NW_027187460.1, forward strand.
TCAATCAACTCATCCTCAAAAACTCTGAAGGGGGGAAAAAGTCTCTCTGAATTTACTTAAAAGGGCAAAACAATAAAAAGGAGCAGCTGCCAACTTGGCTAGCTGGTTTTTCTCTGCATCATGTTTCAGGGCTCAAACAGCTCTGAGGAGACCATAATCACTTAGTCCCAGCTTCTGGCAGCGTTCCTTCCCAAACGCCAAGCCTGAGGAAGTGTACCGCTGAATTATTGAGCCAGAGAATATTAGGGCTGGAAGGGTCCTTCTAGACCATGCAGCCCAACCCCCTCATTTTATAGAAGCAAACCCAGAGGCCCAGAGAAACTGAGACTTGCCCGGATCCCAAAGCTAGTCATTGGTGGGACTGGGCATAGAACTGAGGGGTGCAAAAAGGGTAGCATTTGCCGTGGGCAAAGGAAAAAAGGCCTCATTTCGCCAGTAACCCAGCCAAAGTAAGCAGAAGGCCAAATTAGACCCTGCACACCAAGCACAATGAGGAACCAGCAATTTAAAGCAGGGCATGGAGATGGAATGATGTGAGCTCCCAAGTCATTGATGGTCAGAGTGAAGAGTGAGAAGAGTGAGTTGTTCTCCCCACCACCCAGAAGGAAGAGGGAAAGAGCTGAGACCCAGCCATCAATTCTGTAAGGGATGTAAAATAACACCAAGACTGGAGACTGGTTAGCCAGAAATACTTCTGCCATCCTTTCAGGCTCCCACACACTCAGACCCGAAGCTAAAAAGTCTTCATGACAGAAACTAAAACAAATAGACATTACAAAGTCCTCTGGGAGAGCTATTTTCTCGGGACAAATGTGGGCTGCTCAAGATTACATCTAGGTGGCATGAGAAGCCTTTGGGAGTTTTTTTAGAGGGGGGTGTATGTGGAGAGCATATGCATAAGTATCTAGGCATACACAAATGAATGTATTGGTAAGGGGAGAGGGGAAGAGGTTATGAAAAGGATCCCAAAAAGTAAACACTAAGTCGTCTTTGTATCTTTTCTTGACATCTAAGTGGTGATCAGGAAAGCACCACAGGGGCTGGCCAACAGCATGAAGCTTTCACTTCCAAAGGATTTGTTACAGCTGGTCAGTGTGACTGGACTCCCCTCCAGGGCTGGTTGGAGGCAAAGAGTTGGATTGCAAAAGGCCCGGAGAGAAGAATGTAGAAGACTCACAACTATTAATGCTCCTGGTTAGGGGTGCTTGATGCAAATTTACTCCTAAAGAATTCCTACCTAATGCTCTCAGGGCCAAGCCCTGCCCCTCCTCCCCAAATAACATCTTCTCTTCACTATGAGCTGAAAGTGAAAGGATGAATGTGTTCTGAGCAAAATGGAAGCTTTTTTTATTGTGCTGATTCTGATGCCAAGCCCTAGAGCCATGATAGGAGAGGTGGGAGACCTTATTTCCATTTTTGTCCTCTGGTGTCTGGGTTAAGCATTTAACCTCCTGCTGTCTCAATTGTGTTCTTGATAAAAATAAAAGTCTTAGATTTGGAGGTATGACAGGCAAGGGACGGACATTAAAGCCATCTGGAAAAGTCCTCAGTCTACCTCCATGCCCCGGGAGAGCCTTCCATTGCTGTGTATGTCAGTCAAACTGTCTCACTGCAGTAACTATTAACAGTATTCCCCAGGCACAATTAGCAGCTAAGGAAACTGCCCACTCAAGTTGCAAATCCTAGGCCAAGGTGAAGGTCTTTTGTCAGGACAGGACTAGATGATAGGGCTTGAAAGTTCTCTTCCAGGTCCATGATTTTAAATAAATCTAAGAAGCCTGCATTAAGTAGCTTCAATCAAATTCATAAAATTTTAGCTGAACTCCTCTATGTGGTGAAATCTCTTTGCCACATTGGTCAGCCAAGCGGTCATTTATAGCACTTCCTTTTTTTTTTTTTTTTTTTGGAGGGTGGAAGGCAAGGCAATTGGGGTTAAGTGACTTGCCCAAGGTCAAGTGTCTGAGGCCTGATTTGAACTCAGGTCCTCCTGACTTGAGGGCCAGTGTTCTATTCACTGCACCACCCAGCTGCCCCTTACGGAAATTCCTATAGAAATTCCATCATATTGTTTTGCCTAACACCATGCCCCACATATAGTGATATACGTACAGTTTTAGATGATCTGTGTGTGTGTGTCTGTGTGCCAAGGGTAAGTTTCACAAAACACAACCAGGGTAAATAGCATGAAAACTGCCTTCAATCAAATTTCTAGGGCAAATTAAATTGGCTGTAGAGTAGGAAACCAATGCCCCAGGGTATCGGTCCCCACCGGGAAGCTGATGGTGGGCAGGGAAACTCACCTGTGGTACCTCAGCAGGGGATGGTATGAGAGAAAGCTTGTTGCATCTGGTTGGTTCATATTTTATTTATTTTTTTAATTTTCTTTTTTATTGTGAACTTAACAAATGTGGGCAAAAAAAGAGCAAAAGAAAGGATCGTGTATGAAACTTAGGATTCTTGTTTCTTAACTAATGATTCTTGCTAACAAAGTGCTAAGTTCAGCAGTTTCTACACTGAAGGATTGTCCCTACCGGCTAAACTTGAGCCCCCTGGGGAAAGGCCCAGCTGCCCTTCCCGAGTTATGGCTCTGTCTCTCTAATTCCTGATGATGACAATGATAATAGTACTAATAGTAGAATTTCTATAGCACTTTGAGTATGTTATTTCTGCAACTCCTCTGAGCTGGAGGGGGGTGGGCAAGGCAGTTGGAGTCACAACTGTGTGCCTAAGGTCACACAGCTAGTTAACTGTCAAGTGTCTGAGGTCAGATTTGAACTCAGGTCCTCCTGACTTCAAGGCTGGTTGTTCCATTAACTGTGTCACCAAACTGCCCCTACTTCTCATTTTTTTCAGCATTTTCCTTTCCCCCGTTGTCTATATCTTTAGTCTATCTAACAAAAGCAGAAAAGTAACACAAGAAGCAAATTTGTAAAAGTTAAATTAAGAATATTCAATAAGTTTGTTAAAGGCAGTGTAGTATAATGAAAATACCCATTAAATTGAGGTCAGAAGACCTGGGCTTGACTTCTGACTGTAATTTACTATCTGTGAAGCCTTGAGCAAGTTATTTAATCCCCCTGAGTCCCAACTTGCTCTTCTTTAAAATGGGGATAATCTCAAGTACCTACCTCACAGGGTTGCTGTGAGGAAAGCACTTTGTAAACTGTAAAATACTACAGTAAAAGTCATATTACCACCAACCTCAGGAGGGAGAAATGAGGAAAGCATTTTGTGAACCATACTATGCTGCATATAATGTACTATATTTTATTGTTGTTCAGTCATTTCAGTCATGTCCCACTCTTTGTGACCCCATTTGGGGTTTTCTTGGCAAAGATATGAGAGTAGTCTGCCATTTCCTTCTCCAGTTCTTTTTACAGATGAGGAAACTGAGGCAAACAGGGTGAAGTGGCTTGGCCAGGGTCACACAGATAGTAAGTGTCTGAGGTAAAATTTGAACTCAAGTCTTCTTTTCTCCAGGCCTGGCACTCTATCTGCTGCACCACCTAGCTGCCTTTTGGTATAAGTAAGAACAGTTAATAAAAATCAAACTAAGTATCTTCACTCATTGTGCATAAAAGTACCCAAAAGACCATAAGAGATTTCCAAGCCATTGTCACCAGGACCACTGGGCTTTGTGGGAAACACTCATCTAACAGGTTCCTCAAGCCAACAGGTGCCCAGTTCCCTTCAGTGATGTCTTCCGCTGTCCACACTCAAATGTTCAGTGCAAAGACTCTAACTACCCAGCTTTGGATGGTGAATTCAATTCGACAATTGAACACTCATCAAATATCTACTACAAGTAAAGCATTGTCAAGTTCTGAAATAAAACAAAACCATGAGTGGAAGAATAAAGCATCCTGAATTGAGATAACAGGGTAGGAAACCTGCCACCCTGGGAGATATCCAGCAGATTTCCCAACCGAAGAGACCCATGAAAAAGGCTTTCCAGTTTTATGAGGAGAGGGGGAAGAGACAGTATGAGGTAGCAAGCCCTGTTCACAAGACCCCATGGGCCTGTGACAATCCAGGCAAGGAAAGCCACTTCATTCTGTTTTGCCCTTTATGCCATGAATCCCAGTGGAAAGGAGCCAGAACATCAAAGGCCTAGATCCAGCTTGAGCCAGGTCCCCCCTATAAGGCAAGATCTCAGGATGGGGGGACCTGGGGTGTGGTTCAACTCAACCTAATCAAAAGTAAATATCTTAAGTCTAAGAATGCCAGGATATTACTGAAATTCTGACCTTACAAGGAACATTTAAGGGAGTGGCAGTCCATAGTATATTTGGCATAAAAAATTTCTGTCATTATAGTAACAATTTTGTCAGCACGATGCAAGGCAGGGATACAAAAGTGGAAACCAGATGGTCCCTGCCCTCAAAGAGCTTATGTTCTTCTGGGGTGCCAGGGGATACAACATGTTCACAAGTAAACACAATATAATTTCCAGTGAGAGGGCAAGTTAATCACTGAGGGGATGAAGAAAGACCTTCAGTCCTGGGTGCACCTGAGCTAGGCTTTGAAGGAAGATAATGATTCTAAGCAGTGAAGCCTATTTCCAGACTTCTCAAATTCCCAGGCACTTTCAGGATAAGGGCCTCAGGGTATTCCAAGGGGGCAGAAAGGTCTTTCATAAAAGAGAAGCTTCATCTTGGGCTCTATTTTTATTGATGCAAACCCCAGCCAGCAAAACATCCCCTGGGCATGCGCGGCTCATGCCAGCCCAGCTCAACTTGTTGCAAAAGGCAACTGGAAAGTCACATGTGAGAACAGTGGAAAGTACATATGCAACTATTCTTAGTCATGGAATGTATACAATGTCTCTCTGCCCGGTAGTTCTTTCACAAAGCTCCAGAAGGCAGTGAAAATAACGTCAGAATAAACAAATCCTGAAATCGCCCTGTATAAATCACTTGCCAGCTGAAGGAGAGTCCTGGGTTTACAATTTCACTTGTGTCCTAATGATGGAAAATCTCAAGGGAGCATAAACCGCTCAGGACTCAGTGGATGCCGGGGGCAAAAAGCAGAAGGTAAATATCTCTATCATTCAATTACCCTGCAGGTAGAAACTGGCAGTTGTCATCAAAACAAACCCAGGCCAGAAACTTGGTCAGTCTTTGGTTTTTATTTATCACATAAACAAAAAAAAAAAGGGGGGGGGGGGAAGCCATGATTAAAAAAAAAAAAGCAAGGTTCTCACTCATTTTCTGGACTGAGTCTATCTATTACCGGAGGGCAGAGTTGCCAGCATTACATGTTTGGGGAATGACTAAGTCCCAGGAAGAGATGCATGCATTTACTGGATGACAAATCTGTTGAAAACCATGAAAAAAAAAAACAAACTATATTTCTAGTGTAGAAAATGAAATTAACTGTTACCTCACTGTGGGGCAATGGAAAGAGCCCTAGGCTTTGGAGTCAAGAGATCCATCTTCAAATCTTTACTCGACTACTTATTGCCTTGTGACTTTGGGCAAATAATTTTCTCTCTCAAAGGCTCAGTCTCCTCCTCTGTTGAATGAGAGATTTAGGATAGATAATATGTAAGTTCCCACTTTAATGTTCTGTGATTCTGAGATATTTTAGGTTAACATTTAGGTCCCAGGCAATCAAATTGTTTGCAACTTGTACATTTTTTTTTTTTGCCAGATTAGCAGAAGACCCCAGCATTCAAGTTCTCATTGATTTGCTCATTTAGGCTACGGTAATAGTAAGTAAACAAAAGAAAAAAAAACAGACCAGCAAATTTCAGGGATTTAGGTGCAGTGTGACTTTTATTTCCCCATCTTTGTTAACAATATTCATACTGAAACCTACAAGATTCAAGAGATTGAGACAGACCTAGACGGTCTGCCAAGGCAAGATTCACCTGCAGTGAACATCCTAGACAAGCTACCAATCAATTGACTCCTCCCTTTACTTTAAGATGGACGAGGAGTCACCAGAGGGTCTGCTTTTCAAAGATGAGGACTTCTCCTCTGATCTCTTGAGGCAGCTAAATGTCTTAAGACAAAAAAGGATCCTGATTGATGTGACTATATGCATTGGGAACTGTGAAGTCCCCTGCCACAGAAATGTCTTGGCTTCCAGCAGTCCTTACTTCCAGGCAATGTTCTGCAGCAACTTCAGAGAGAGCACTCAGGCCAAAGTTGACCTGAAAAGCATTGATGCCAATACTTTACAGCAGATCATCCTGTATGTGTACACTGGGGAAGTTCACATCACTGCGGAGAATGTCCTGCACTTGATGGAAGCTGCATCCATGTTGCAGTATCTCAGGCTTTTTGAAGCCTGTTCATTGTATCTTCAGAAGCAGCTGACTCCAAGCAACTGTCTTAGCATGATCAGACTCTCTGACACTTTGAGTTGTGAAAGCCTCAAACAGAAAGCCAGATCAATGGCCCTGAGGTGTTTCCCAGAAGTAGCCTTATCAGAAGACTTAAAGGAGCTATGCCCCTTGGAATTGAGTGACTACCTGGGAGATGATGAGCTCTGTGGTGAGGAAGAAGAAGTGTTTGAAACGTTAATGGTCTGGATCAGGCATGACCTCCAGGCCCGGAAAAAATATATCCAAGAACTATTTAAGAAAGTCAGGCTCCAATATGTCCACCCGACCTTCTTCTTCCATTTCATTGCTAATGACTCTCTCCTTCAGTCTTCACCAGCATGCCAAGCCACCCTGGAGGTGGTGAGGAGACAAGTGTTTTCTTTGTATGGCACTGGCAGCCCAGACCTCAAGCCACTGTGGCATGTTCCCCGCAGAGATTCTCACCGTGATTTCCTCCTCCTCTTGGGAGGTAGGAAGGACAATCAGCAAACCACCAGGGAAGTTCTGCTATACCATGAGAAGACTGGCCAGTGGCAGGGCCTCGCCAAGCTCCCAGCTCGTCTTTACAAAGCCTCCGCTGTCACCTTGCACAGCAGTGCCTATGTACTGGGGGGCATGTCTATTGGAGTAGGGAAGCAGCAAGTGAGTCACAATGTTTACATCTTCTCCCTGAAACTCAATCAGTGGAGGCTGGGGGAACCCATGCTGGTGGCTCGATATTCCCACAGAAGTACAGCCTACAAGAACTACATCTTCTCCATTGGAGGAATTGGAGAAAACCAGGAGATATTGAGTTCCATGGAGAGGTATGACAGTATATATGATGTCTGGGAGATGATGGCCAGCATGCCTGTAGCTGTCCTTCACCCTGCAGTAGCTGTGAAAGACCAAAGACTCTATCTTTTTGGAGGAGAAGACATTATGCAAAATCCTGTACGACTCATACAGGTAAACTTGTCCTTAGCAAATTTTATAAATATATTGGACATTTATATAGAATTTTAAGGCTGTACAATACCTTACATATATCACTTCATTTGAGTCTTACAAACTCTCCTGTGAGGTACTGTAGGTACCAAGTATTATCATTCCCATTTTACAGATAAAGAAACTGAGGCTGATAACGTAAGTGACTCACCCACACTAATAAAACCAGCAAGTGTCAGAGACAGGATTTGAGCCTAAATTCCAGTCCAGAATTCTATTTACTACAAGGCTCCATATTCAGTTTTCTAAATATCATCTGATATCACACACAGAAAGACTTTCAGTGAGCTTTAATCAATTTCACAAAAACTTACTAGGCTGCTATCAAATACAAAGTGCTAATGGCTACTGGGGATGACAGGTAGCATAAGGTACGATGCCTGCCCTCAAGGACCTTACAGTCTAATTGGAAAGATATATATTTAAAGTATATATGATATAATCACATCTCTTTGCCCTGTGTTTTATATATATATATATATATATATATATACACATATATATGTATGTGTATAAATACATACATACACACACCTGGATACACATACATATAATCTGCCAATTAGATTGCAAGTCCCTTGAGGGCAAATACTGATTCCAAATTCAGTGTCTCTACTGAGTTTCAAAGAGAAGATTATATATTTCATAAGATCAAAGACTTGGAGTTGCAATGAATCTTAGTGGCCATTTAGTCCAACCTCCTCATTTTATAGACGAAGAAACCAAGACTTAGAAATAGTAAGAGTCTTGCCCAAGTTTATAAGTGTCAGAGGTGGGATTTGAACTCAAGTCTTCTTATCTCCAAGTCTAGTACTCAATATACTACATACACCATGCTATCTCTGTCAGTACATTTAAATAATCTTCCCAGGGAGACCATAAATTCCTTATGACAAACCATTGTCAATACACTACTTTGTGTCTCAAACTGCTATTAGCACTTTGGACTTAGTGGGATCCCAGTACATAAATATATGTTTGTGTGTCTATGAAGCAATACAAGGACACTTTCAAGGTCTCTCTGAAGAACTTTGAAACTGGTTTCATGACATGAGAAACACTAGCACAGGACTGCCCTCATCAGAGAAGGCACAATGCTCTAGGAGCAAAGCAAAATTGAAGTATTTCCAAAGAAACGTGATAAATGCAAATTTAGAGAATCTACCCTGAATGTTCACGTGGACTATTTGTGCTAGATCTGTGTGGTAGAGCCTTCTGAGCTCGTATTAGTCTGACCAACCACAGTGAGACACACTGTACCTTGACTCAGAGTGAAGGACAACAATCAACTATGCATACCTACATCTATAACAAAAATAGTTAGCCATATAAGATAAATGCCAAATAATAAAAATAGCTAGTATTTATTGAGTTCTTTAAGGTTTATGATATGCTTTACATATCTTATCTCATTTTCTCCTCATAACAACCCTGGGAGTAAGGTACTATTATTGTCCCCATTTTACAGATGAGGAAACTGAGGCTGAGAGGTTAAGTGACTTGCGCATGTAGAGTTCAAAATTGTCCATACTACAATAAAAGAAACTGAGACAGAGCTCTGAGACAATGGCACTTTATTAAAGGGTCTGTGATCCCCTCTAATAAAGTGGACCTCAGATCTTCCTCATGATCTGAAATGCCCCCTTCTTCCAGGGCCTTATTTTTATAAGGCTTGATTCCAGGTTTTATTCCTGAACACTAGAGGAGCTACACAAAATACAGAATCCCATTGGTTGATAGACCTTACTTCAAGGGCCAGAAATGATGTATCAGAAAAAAAAATGGGTGGAGGTCTTGGCTTGGGTGAAGCATGGGGCATCTCCACTGATTAGGTGATCATAAGATGGTCACCTACTCATGCAGGTCAAGAGAGAATGGTTAAGAAGTACAAAAAGAAATTGGGGGACTTGCCATGTAATTGAGTCACCTCCACCATGCTGGGCTTGGTCACCATAACAAGTAAAAACAAGGGTGGAGGGCCTCTAGTTAGATTCCTATGATTAAGCAATTGAATTTATAACCTGTAGTTCACAGCTCTGGGGCCTAATATACAGAACTTATAATCACCACCCCTATGGAATCATATCAAGTTGATTAATACTGATTGGAATAGAGTAGGGGTCCAGATGAATCATTTCTCACAGCCAGAGTCAAAACTAGTAATTGTCTGAATTTGAACTTAGGTCTTTCTGATTCCAACTCCAATATTCTATCCATTGTGTCAACTAGCTGCCTGTGAAGTCTACTGATAATAAGTGAGGAAAAAGAAATCAGTTACACGTGGATTGAGAATTAAATCATCTGTCTCAGCCCCTTTATCTTCCCAGTACAGAAACTGAGGCCCAGAGATTTTAAGGCACTTGCTCAAAACCATACAGGTAGTGATTGCAACTAAAAGCCAGGTCCTTTACCTCCAAATTCAGTTCTCTTTCCACTATAGCACATTCAATTCTAGTCATGGTAAATCAGATCATACTGGAAGATTGGGATTTGAAGTGCCTGATAAAAGATTTGTTCATACATAATTGCCCTCTTGGGCCCCCAGAGAAGCTTACGTAATAAAGGTAAACCATTTAGAATGTTAAAAGGTTTTTTTTCCCCTGTTTTCTATAAGCATCTTTAACCATTGTTTTTACTCAATAGAAAGGCCTCATCTAGGCTGCTCAGATACAAACTCAGCAGCTAAAATTTATATAACACTTTATAGTTATAAAATGCTTTATGTACATTATATCTCCTTTGATCCTCATGGTAACCCTGTAAGGTAGGAAGTATAAGGATTTTACAGATAAGGAAACTGAGGCTCAGAAGAGGTAAAGTGGTCACACAACTAGAAAGTGACAAAGTCCGAACTTCTTTTCATCCTACTGGCTGTAATGGCTTAATTGATTGAAAGAATAACTGAAGCCTTATCAGAGTCCAGGTTGAGTTTCCTCCCCAACTTTTACACTTCTAGTAAAATGTTAAGAACACACTAAACTGGAACCAGCATTCATTTCTGCTCTGGTCACTTCTCCTGACACCAACAGAGTGGAGATGGGACTATCCTTTGGGGATGTGGCTTTCAAGGACCCAGGGTGGCTATTGATGATTTGAGAATGATAATACTCCAAGTCAAGTGAGTTCTCACAAGCAACAGCTGAGTATGTGGACGCCCTTTGCATCATAAATGAGGTTCCTCAACAAAAACAACAACAAAACCACTGGTGTCTCCAATTCATAAATCAACTACTTTCACAGCCTTGGATAGACAAGATCAGTCATAGGCAATGGCTGCCATCCATATCTCCTGGGAGCTCGATCAGGTCAAGCAAAACGAGAGCCTCAGGAGGATATAAGATGATACTCTTATACAAAGAAGAACTCCAGATTTGAAATGGTACCATGACCACTCCCACATATTACAAGGAAACCAGTGCCTTGTCTCCAAGCCACTTGAAACTGTTCTCTGCCAGTGAAAAGCAAAGGTGGTACTAGAGTCTATGGTTTTTTTAGTATCACTAAGTCAAGGAGGGGTATGGCCAACCCAACCGATGACCAGAGAAACGTTATCACTGTAGGGTCAGGGCAGGAAAGCTGCACAATCACTAAAAAGGCAGACACTTTGGGGATACAGGTTGAGTCAAACAAAATTACCTTCCTTGGAATCTTGTCTCCTTTTATGGGCTTGAATTTCCATTCCTACAACCAGTTTGGAGCACTAGCTCCAGCCTGGCCAGGCCTCATTTTCTCATTTGTATCTTATCTGCACTCTGCCCATCTTCACCAGAAGAGTATTATGCCGCTCTAGTCTCAGCACTGTTTCTGACTACCAGCACTGGTAGTAGGGATATTACGATGTGATCTGGCTTCAAAGGCAGAGAGCCTGTGGCCGACAACATCAGAGCCATATTGAAAACTCTCTAGTAGAAGGTTCCAGAGACTCTGGAACCTTGGTGACAATTAGCAAAGTCCTCTGAGGAAATGGCTGCACTACCTGGCTTGGGCTATGTTGGTATCAGTTTCCCTGATAGTTACTGGAGTGCCCCAGGTTCTTTCAAGGGATGGGTGGAGGGCATTTCTTGGTTCCTTGCTCATTTGGGCCTCCTCCCCTGGGCATTCCCCAAAGTCCAGGCCCATGGACTTTTCCTGATAGCATGCCAACAGGGCAGAGTGCCTGCTGGGTCACTGAAAATAGCCCTCTAATGGACCATTTTGAAGGCTTCCTTTAGGAATTCAAAGACACTCCCCATCCCATATGTGTTTAGACCCAAAATTGTTAGCCAGAGACTTGACTCCAGCAGAAGGAATGATGATAGATTGCATTTAGTCACAGCTGAAGTCCCTTCTGTGACTACTTCAGCCTATCTTTGAGAGCCCATTGGAGAATGAGGGAGCGCTGGGATAAACCAATGTGTATTATGTCCAATGCATCCCTACCACTAAAAGAAGGGGTAATAAGACCTCTAAAGGGAATCATGTATTAAGAGCTATAATCTTGGAACCTTAAAGGCCAATTAGTCCAATGCTCTCTTTTACAGATGAGGAAACTGAGACTCAGAAAGGTTAAGAAATTTGCTCAAGGTCACCCAAGTAATAAAGTGGCAGAATAGGCTGCCAAATCAAAGTCTTCTGTCTCCAAATCCATTTCACTTCTCATTAAGCTACACAGTATCCTTCATCCATCCCTCATCCTGATATCCTTCCCCACACTTACCTATTTCTTACACTTGAAATCAAGCTGCCAAGACCCTGGGGTGTTACTGGACTCACCTCTGCTACCAGTTATGGTGGACTTAAAGGCCTCTGTGAATTTTACAAACTCTATTGTGGACCAGAAAAGATAAATATCCCAGATATGATATCCCAGAGAAGATAAATATCCCAGACTTCTTATTCTGTCCTATTAATTATGGAAAACAGTCTATAAGAACTCATCTCAAAATGGATCAGTGAGTGACCAAGATGACAAAACCATTGCAGATCTGAGTGGGAAAAAGTCAGATGTTCAGCCCACATAGACCTCACTTCTACCCTCTTTCCAATTCTACTGAGAACCCATTGGCTGGCATTACACAATCTCAGAGATGGGGAACCTGCCCTCAAAGCCACATAGGTCCTCAAGTGAAGTCCTTTGACTGAATCCAAACTTCACAGAAGAAATCTATTTAATAAAGGGATAACTCTCCCGCCCCTTAAGACTTGTAAGTCAGAGGTCCCTCCCCTGTGGAAGAACCATTGAGATATGTTTAATGTGGTTATAAAAGATAAATTATCTTTATATATCCTACTCAATAAATGATCAGTTTACTTCTAAGAGATTCAATTCCAGTCAACTTGATTTATTCACTGACCATTCCACTCTTGGAAATTTTGAAATCTAGAATTACACAGTTAGTAGGTATCTGTGGTGGCATTCTATCCTAGGTCTTCCTGAACTCTAAGTACACAATTTAATAACAATAATTTTGTTGTGGTGGTTTGGTTGTTTCAGTTGTGACCCCTTTGGGGATTTTCTTAGTAGAGACACTGGAATGGTTGCCATTTCCTTCTCCATATAATAATTATAGCTAACACATATGTAGCTACACATATGTGTATATAGCTACACATATGTAGCACTTCAAGGTTTGCAAAGCACTTTTCCTATGTTATCTCACAGGTCCTATCTCCTTCACCAGTAGCTGTTGCCCCAGTATCAGATCTGAAATCCCAGATAGCAAAGGTGATGCCTGTACTTCTGCAGCACATACTAGCTAATATGGATGTGTAGGGAGAATAAACAGAAGCCCGCCTGTCCCACCTGTATGGATGCTGTCTGGTTTCTGCATCATCACTTCTTGTTAGAAGAGGTTCATGAAATTGGTGTTTCAAGACTCCCTCAGCAGGGAGTAGTGGTTAATCTCATTGATGTACTCCTGAGATTCGACCCAGCACTCAGAATCGATCCAAGTCATTGTCTTGCACCTGACAACACCATCAGCTATTTGACAGATTGAAGAAATGCTGATTTCAGAAGAAGGCCGAGTTCCTAGAACATGTGATAGTTGGCAGAGAACACATATGGATTCCTGCAAAGTAGATTCATCCAGCAGTGGGAGAGGGACCCCTGCCTCCTCAGAAACTCTTTAATGGCTCCTCAGATTCATGAGCTTCCATCCCATCATTATCCCCAGGTTTTCCTACCTAACAGAATCTCTGTGGCTAGTACAATCTAAAAGCTTTCCAATAAATTCCAGAGGCAGAGGAAAGTACATTGAACAATCCAAAGAACTGGTTCACCTCTGTCCCTGTGTTGATATACTAGGAACCATAGAAACCATTCATAGTGAAGGCCACTTCACTGCATCTGATGTCATCATATGGGTCATTCTCTTACAGTTCACACCGCCTTCCTCTATTCTCCCAGCCCTGCACAGACATCAACCAATAGTTTACTCAGAAGAAAATTATACTCACTATACTTTGCCATGCTATGCTATGCTACATTCTATTTTGCTATACTATTCTAGACTGCACTGTACTATATTTATTGATTGATTGCTTGATTGGGAGAAAGGATGGCTCAGAGTTAAGACTGTATTTGAAGTTTGGAATCACCATCTCAAGGGAGAGTGGGATCTCAGCGTTTTGTCCATGCTGAGCATGGCAACTTAGACCACCTTCAGAACCTTCCCCGTCCATCAATGCCACAGGGGTTTGTGCATTTTTTGCAGCAGGTCATTGTCATTCCTGGTCTGTGGGCAAAAGACACTATCACTGAATCCTAAATGTGGATAACAGTAGCTCCGTCATCCTGACAGGCCCTTCCGTAGACTAGAAACTTCACAGCCTGAAATCTGAATCAGATATAGCAGCAGTAGGTCTTGGATAACTCAGCTTGGGCCCCATTTCCTGCCGTCCACGATGGCATGAGGCCCTCATCTGTGAAAGAGTTGGTGGATATATATATCAATCCGAGAAGCTAGAGAGATGATGGGCACAGGTCTGAGAACAAAACATTGGAGTCAGCCCATAAGAAGTATACCCTGGAATTGACAGGAGCCTTCCACTCATGTCATATCATTGTCTGAAGGTCTGGTGAGGAATTATGAGAAGAAGAATGATGTCCAAGACCACAACACCATAACTTGACTGACTTAACTAAATCAGAAGGAGATGTGGAGGAACCAATTCATGTCCCTCCAACCAACCAGCACAAGTTGGGGGCAGGAATGTAGGCAACTTCTATGAAAGACAGATTTGAAGATAGGTCAGGCCCCTTTTCTCCCCCTGTATCTTGCCTCCTGATCCAGTGCTAGCCTCTAACCCTGAATCTTTACTCCCCCATCTGATTTCCTGCTTCACACTCTTCCAACTCCTTGGATGTTGATGGTCCAAAGAAATTCAGTCCTGATTCAGCCTGATCTTTGAATTAACACTTGCTCAGATGCCATTTCTGGCCCCATTCACATGAGGAGAGATTACCTTCTCCTAGTGGGATGCTTGCCCTAGTCACTGACATGTTTGAACCCTTCCTGAGTAGCTCATTCCATCACAAGTTCAGTCCTCTATTAAATACTCTGAAGGCCTAGTCCTAAAAATTGTAATTGCATACAAGTATGTTGCCGTGGGCAACTTAAACCTGCAAACCTAGCTTCAAGGCTCTTTATAATGGCCTTGGGAACCAATTCCCTTATTTTCCTCTATTTCCCCATATCACTTGTAAGTCACCAGTAATTCCACTCAAGACCAAGGAAATGCTTTATTATATCTATGAATCACTGGGGACCATTAACTATATCCAAGCAAAAAACCAGCCCTCTCCCACTTGCCATCTTTCTCCCTGGCTCCCCAAATTAAATCAATTAACAAGTAGTGTGCTTAATATGTGCCAGGCCCTATGCCAGGCTCTTAGATGACAAAAACAAAAGTGACATGGGGTCTCTGACTTAATGAAACTTGCATTCTGTAATGGGGATACGGCATTTACTAGGGAATGGTGGCTAAGGAAGGGAGCTTTGTTCTAAGCAGTCCCAAGGGTGACAAATGAAACCAGAGAATAGCAAAAAGTTATTTCTTTTCCAGTTGCAGTTGTTATAATGATTTAAATACTGTTCCTTGAGTAATAGGTAGAAAGATGGGTAAGAGATAAGCCTAGTTTCTCTTCCTAATTGTTTCCTGTTTTTACCTTCATTTTTAATGGTATCATACAGATCATTCAATTCAGTTGTTTTCCATTCTTGTCTCTGTGACCCCATTTGGGGTCTTCTTTGCAGAGATATTGGATTATTGTCATTTCCTCATTTTATAGATGAGGAAACTGAGGGAAACAGGGTTAAGGGATTTCCCCAAGGGTCATACAGTTAGTAAGTGTCTGAGGTCAGATATGAAGTGGGCAAAAATAAGTCTTCCTGACTCCAGGTCTGGCACTCTATCTACAATGCTCCCTGGCTGCCCTTCACAGGTCACATAAGATCACAGATTTAAAGCTTCAGGGGACTTTAAAGACCATCTAATCTAAATCCTTCATTTTACAGATAATTTTTACAGATTTTACAGGGGAAAGGACTTGTCCAAGGTCACACAGTTAGCATCAAGTTATGATTTGAACCCAAGTCAGCTGAGTCTAAATCCAGCTCCCTTTACACTGTGTTGTCTCAGTTCTTAAGCTCACCAAGAGCTATTCCCTTAGGGATAATTGCCTCTAAATTCTGGCTTTTGAGAAAACAAGTATTTTTAAAGTTCTTTTTCCATCCCTCTCTTTCCTTTGAGTTCACACAGAAATGAAATCGCAGTCAGTTCCCTGATGATCTGAAATGGCTGTTGTCGTCTTTCTCTGGTTCCCACACGAGGAAGTCTGTCTGAATGGATTCTTCATAGCTCTCCATTCTAATTTCACCTCCCCAAAATGTTCCCCTCCTACCCTCGGTCTTAACTAGCTTAATCCTTGTTTTTCTTATTGCTCATACTTTTCTGACTCATGCATTGTCTGGTCCGCTCTCAGCTAATCCTCAGACTGATTACTTCCCCATTACCAACAAACTGCTACCAACCCTGCTTCATTTACAGGGAGAGAAGGAGTCACCTCTGGCTTTCTCCAACCTGTAACTATAGAAGGCAGGTATAATGAGGAATTTGCATCCTCTATTCACGCCACCCCATGCCTACGTGATGCTGTGTGAGACTGCAGGGCACCTCCTCTCCAAACCAACCCATTCCCTTGGATCATCCTTCTTCCCCTATCCCATAGGGAGAGAAAGAGATTTGAAATGTGGTCTTCTACTTCCTCAGCAAAGAAGAAGAGAACACAATATCACCCTGAAAACCTCTGAATGATCCATGCTACCCTTTCAAGAATTAAATGATACAATCAAACAAGCCGCAGAGCCAAGAAGTATGATACATGTGGCTGTTTTCAGTTGGAGCAATGGAAAAAAAAAGTTAAAAGTAGTAGGTTCAGATGCTTTTTTTGGCTCCTTAGCCCTGGCTTTGAAATGGGAATTTCACTCATTCAAACATATTGAAGATGAATGTTTAGAGTTATTTGATGAAGCAGGTTGGGATTTTTAAGCACAACTGTGGGGTTTGGTTTGGGAAACAGGGTATCGGCCTTCAAAACTTACACTGAGTGGGGTTTGCTATTCAGATCAAGCATGCAGATTCCTGTTGTATCAACCCAACCTCTGTTCCTGACTCAACCTCTGAATAATCTTGCTAAGTTCTGCAAGGGGAAATAGCTGACACTTTATAGGACTACAGGAATTGGACTCAGAATTGGAAAGGACCTCAGAAACCATCTATTCCAGACCTTTTCTGAATAAGAGACCCAGTTATGACATGGTCATCCAACCTCTGCTGGAAATCCTCCAGTGATAGGGAGCCCACCATGCCTCATGGCAGCCCACTTTCCATTTTCCACTAGCTCTAGTCATTAGGAAATTTTGCCTTTTTTTTTTTTTGCTTTTTGGAGGGCAATTGGGGTTAAGTAATTTGCCCAAGGTCACACAGCTAGGTTTTTTGTGTGTGTTGAGTGTCTGAGGTCAGATCCAAACTCAGGTCTTCCTGACTCCTGGGCTGGTGCTCTACTCACTGTGCCACCTACCCGCCCCGATTTTGCCTTTATTTCAAGTCACCATCTAACTCTACGCAATTTTCACCAACTTTTCCTCTTTCTGTGTTCTAGTGTCAAACAAAATAAGTATAATCCTTTCTTCCCTTTAGACAGCCCTTCAAATACTAGAAGATACTTGTCATGTCCCTGTTAAGTCTTCTGTTCTCTAAACTAAAGATAGTTGGCTCCTTCAACCAGTCTTCATATGACATGGTCTCATATGTCTCAGTCCCCTCATCTGTAAAATGGGGGCAATAAGAGTACCTATTTTCTAGGGTTGTAGGGAAGATAAGAGTGAAATAGTTTTTTATAAAGCACTTTGTAAATCTTAAAGTGTTATATATAAATACTGGGGATAAGGATGGTGATGATGATGACGATGATGTTGATGATCTTAAGGTCATCTACCATCTTGAGTGTCCTCTTCTGGACATTCTGGAATTAATTGATGTCCTTTTTTTTTTGCTTTTTGGAGGGCAGTTGGGGTTAAGTGACTTGCCCAAGGTCACATGACTAGTAAGTGTGTCAAGTGTCTGAGGCCAGATTTCAACTCAGGTCCTTCTGACTTCAGGGCTGGTTCTCTATTCACTGAATTGATGTCCTTCTTAAAATATGGCACCCAGAACTGAAACACATCACCAGAGTACAGTATGACCATTACCCCCTTGGTCTAGACCCTAAGCCTAAAATTGCAGTAGCTTTTGTGACAACCACTTCATCATACTGACTCACTTTGTGCTCATAATCCCCTGCAATCCCTCCTACAATTTCCCTGATAGCTTCTGCTCACTGACCTCCAATAAAGGGGAGTTCATCCTTTCCTAACAAAGTTCATCTATGTCTGGATAGCTCAAATGTTAACAAATTTTTTTTTTTATCGAGCCCAAATTTGCCTCTCTGTCATCTACCCAGACTCTTAGTTTTGCCTTCCCAGACAAATGGAATTAGTGTAGTCCCTTTTCTACATACCAGTCCTTGACTACTTAAGTACAGCTATCATGTTTCCTCCAGAGTCCCACTCCAAACTTTCTCTTCTACAGGCTAACTTGCCACCTACTTTCCAAGAAATGGTTAGGACTGTCAAGAAAAAATTTATTCAAATGAGGATCAAATGAGTTAAAATATGTATACTGCTTTGCAAACCTTAAAGAGCTATAAAAATGCTATTATTTTTATCATTATTATTCTGTTCATGAAACTATACCCAATATAGACTTGGAAGGGAAAACTGGATGGCATTTTACTCACCTGGGTGAAACACAACCCAGATTAGCTTTTCCTAAGAGGATTTTCAAGTCTTTTCCAAAGATGATTAACAGTGGTGAGATTTGCCTTACTGTTTTTCTTCATTTCTGTTAATACATTATTGCTTCTTTGCTTCATTGAATCAAAAAGCCAAGAGAAAACTCTAGAGTTCCATTCAGTGCATCTCCCTACCTTCTGATAGGATTCTCCTTATACAATCTTGGACCAATAAGAACTCATTCTATCAGATCTTTTAAAGAGAGAGATTCTGCCTATAATACGTGTCCATGCTTAAGTATACTCATATGAAAATTATGCCATGTTGATGATCCCCAAGTTTCTCTTGAATGGATCCTTTACAATTTAGGATGCTTTTATGGGGCACTTGGGTGGCTCACTGGACAGAGTGTAGGACTTGGAGTCACGAAGACATGAGTTCAAATCTAGCCTCAACATTTACTAACTGTGTGACCCTGGGCAAGTCACTTAATCTCTATCTACCTTAGTTTCCTCAGCTGCAAAAATGGGGATAATTATAGCACCAGCTCCCAGGGTTGTTGTGAAGACCAAGTGAGCTGGTAATTATAAAGTGCTTAGCACAGCGCCTAGTACAAATTAAGTGCTAAAAATGTTACTTATCGTTATTTTAAAAGAGGAAATTCACATGATAAAATTTATATAGGGAATAATTAGCTAATATAGTATTTCCCAACCACTATGGTGGAACACTGTAAGCATTATACCTCACAGGTGTGTCTAAGAACAATGAGGAGGAGGAGAAGGAGAGCTGGCATTTATAAGGCACTTTAAGGCTTATAAAGCCCTTTCCATATATTATCACATCTCTTTAAGGCAGAGTATTATTACTTCCACTTGTCATATGAGAAGATTGAGTCTGAGAGAGGGTCCAACTACACCAAAGCTGTAGCTTTTACCTTACATGGAACCATCGCTGAAATATTGCCCTTCTCTTTCTTTCCTTTTCTCTTCTTCCTTTAGTCAGGAAAAAACCTTTCCTTAAGTAAGGGAAATACCCTTCCTATCTTTTCTTTTTTTTTTGCTTTGGGGGGCGAGGGGGGGGCAGGGCAATTGGGGTTAAATGACTTGCCCGAGGTCACATGGCTAGTAAGTGTTAAGTGTCGAATTTGAACTCAGGTTCTCCTGACTCCAGGGCTGGTGCTCTATTCACTGCACCACCTAGCCGCCCTCTTCTTATCATTTATAAGTGAGAATTCAGAGGGAGAACTTTAGGCTTGATATATGAAAGCAGTGTGACATAAAGGAAAGAATGCTGGTTCTTAAGTCAGAGGATCTTTGCTTCTGACCCTGTCTGTGTGACCTGTACTTCCATTTCCTAATCTGGAAAATAAAAGGGACACCTTTTATAATAAACCACCTTTGAGAACCCTTTCAGCTTCATATCAATGCAAATATGATTTTTTTTTGTTATTGAGTCATTTCAGTCATACCCAATTTTCCATGACCTCATTTGGTGTTTTCTTGGCAAGGATGCTGGAATGGTTTGCTTTCTTTTCCTTCTCCAGCTCATCTTACAGATGAAGAAAATAAGGGAAACAGGTTTAAGTGACTTGCCCAGGGTCACACGGCTAGTGTCTGAGGCTGGATTTGAACTCAGGTCTTCCTGATTCCATGGCAGGTGCTCTATGTGCTGTGCCACCCAGCTGCCCCACCTACCAATTAGAGCTACCACAAACTGAAATGGGCTGCATCAGGAAGTTGTGGATACCTGTTCACAAAAGGTCTCCAGGACAAGGCTGGATGCTCACTTATGTTGTAATAAAGATTCCCATTCAAGTGCAGAATAGAGTAGATGGCCCTTTAGGTGCCTTCCAACTCTGAGATTCTGATTCTGTGCTAAATGACTCAAAGGCAGGGGTGGCTAGGTGGTGCAGTGAATAGAGCACAGGCCCTGGAGTCAGGAGTACCTGAGTTCAAATCTGGTCTCAGACACTTAACACAAAAACTAGCCATGTGACCTTGGGCAAGTCACTTAACCCCAATTGCTCTCCCCCAAAAAAAATCAAAACCAAAAAAAAAATTACTCAAAGGCCACCCCACCTGCTCCAAATGGAATAGCAGAACTCAGGCTCTTTTTTCTTGCCTTCAGAGTATGTTGAAAAGTGGGAGGGACCCAGCATTAAACTGGTGAAAAGACACTGATCTAGAAAGTATACACGTCTCTATGTTTCCTATTATAGGAGGTACATTCAAAGCTCTGAGACACAATGTGGTGTAGAAGGAAGTGGGAGACAATATAGTGCTGGGCAGGAGGGCAGGATGTGCAGTCAGAGATCCTTGTCCAATTCTAGTCCTGCCACCTGCCAAGTGTGTGACCCTGGGCAAGTCCTTCATAGTCTGGGCCTCACTTCCTCACCATAAAATGAGGGAACCTTCAAAGTCCCTTTTAGAGAGAAAAGGGATTGGGTTGAGGGGGAAAGAGAAATGGAGGGAGAAAGATAGGTAGAAAGATGGATAGAGATTAATAGAAAGGGAGATGGATAGAGAGAGAGAGTGATAGATGAACAGACAGAGAGATGGATAGACAGTGATAGATGACAGACAGATAATAGGAAGAGAGATGGATAGGTATATAGAGCATTTATTAAGCACTTACATGTAGTCTATGCTGAGCAACTGGTAATACAAATATAAGCAAAAAAAAAAGATAGTTTTACTCTCGTGGAGCTTACAGTTCTAATGGGGGAACACAACATATGAAATAAAGCTGCAAAGTTAGGCTGGGGGAGGAAAGTGTAAAAGGCCAGAGAGTAAGAAGAGCCAGGAAGGAAGTGAGCATGACTGGCTCGGGTACTTATTCACCACTCAGAGGAGGAAGCCACAGAGACAAATGCAAATGCATCTCTACGGTGAGTGGGAAGCAAGCTGGGAAGGAGGCAGAAAAGTGTAGAGAGTCGAGTGGAGCTGGCTTCTATATCTTTGTTTGTACTTGATTTGGAAGATTGGGGTTTGAACCCTATCTCTGAAACTCGCCATTTATGTAAGTCACGTGGGTTGTGATTGGCCAAATATTAAAAACGAGAGAGTTGAACTATATGTGATCCAGGGCTCAGTCCTATAAACATCTTATTATGCAGAAATATTGGACTATGTTATAAAACACTTGGCCACATCAAGATTAAACTTTGAGTATCATGGGATCATCCTGGAATCATGTTACCCCTCTGTTCTTTTATTCTGGATAAGGAATATACTTTAATGGCTTAAAAACAATGCTGTGCTCTGCTTGTTATGACCCTGCCATATTCTCTTACAGGTTTACCATATTTCCAGAAACACATGGTTCAGAATGGAGACCAGAATGATCAAGAATGTTTGTGCTCCAGCAGTGGTGCTCAGGGGTCAAATTATCATTGTGGGAGGTACATTTGCATGAAGTATGACTACATTTGGGTATGAATCTGGATCCTCCATTAGAGAAGAGGAACTCAAAGGAATATGCCATTCTAACTGACCACCTTTTTAAATAGAAATTAGAAAGAGCTCTGGTCTTGAAATCCCAGCTCTGACACTGACTACCTAGGGGATCTGGGGCAAGTGTCCTCACCTCTCCCAGCCTCAGTTCCCTCATCTGTACCATGAAGATAACAATACTTTCACTATCTATCTCAGAGGATGATCCTGAAGAAGACACTTTGTAGACCTTACAACACTATGTCATGTTAATTTTCGTTTCTCTTTGTAATAGCAACCCTAAGGGTCTTCCCCTCCCAGACTGATTTTTTTTCTTTCTTTTTTGCTAATTAAAGGGGCCATCCTTTGACTCACTTCTCAAAGAGGTCTATTCACTGAATGGTCCTTACCTCACCCTAAGTGAGTACTTGAAAAGGCCTTAGCCAAAAAGGGCCAGGGTCTCCCCTTGCATCCTGGGTCATCTCCAGTTATCCTAATGAATAACTGGTCACTGGATCCAGATGGCTCTGGTGGAGAAAGCACAACCCTCCCTCACTCAAATCAAAGTCAACTGAAAGTCATTTCATCATTTCCCTGATGCCATAGTCATCTCTGAAAATGAAAGACAAACACAACCTTAGTTTAGTTTCTTTAAGGGATTTCTCTCTTCTTAGAATAATGAGCAATCTGGAAGAAGATTCTTATCCTCTCTTAATTAAATTGAGTTAATGAGAAAACACCAGATCCCTGTTCTTGAGCAGGTTTAAACATATCAGTGTTCTAGGTGGTACAGTGGATAGAGCACCAACCCTGGAGTCAGGAGGACCAGAGTTCAAATTCAGCCACAGACACTTAGTAGCTGTGTGACCCTGGGCAAGTCACAACCCTGATTGCCTCCATAAATAATCAATCAATAAAGAAAGAAAGAAACATGTCAGAGTTAAAGAGATATGTTTGGATTTTAAGTAACCATCAAGTACTAGGTTTACTCTATCCAATAGCCATAAATGAGAACCTGTTAATTATCATCTCAATTCACTTAGGACTTTTACCGTTGACCTAGTGCCCATAGTCTGCATGGCACTCTTTTAGGTGATAGACTATGTCATCAGGTGACATATGTTGCACATGGCTGGGCAGTGAGCTCTATGGTTCTTGCCCCTTAATAGCTGACATTTTAGAGGAAAAAAGAAAGAAACCAAAATTGTTTCACTGGCCGTTTGAGCTCCTTAAAGCCCTTGTCAAATGGAGACTATACCAGGAAGAGTTTAGAGTTGGTGATCTCCAGCTCTGGGTTCTAGGATCCATGTCATTTCCCTGCCTGCGCTCTGCATTCCAGCCAGACAATCCTGGAGTCTTCCATATCCACCCCTGCCTCCTTGCTTTTGCACAAGCTGTTCCCCAAAGCTGGAAAGGATTGAGATTTCAGATTTCTAGAGTTAAGAGGACCCTCAATGGTCATTTAGTACAACTCCTGCCCCCAAAAGAACCCACATTACAAAACACCTGATAAATAAGCATCTGAATTTTACTCAAAGACCTCCAGGATGGGGAACCCATCACTTCCCAAAGCATATTCTTTTACAGTGGGCTAGCTAGAACTAATTGTTAGAGAGGGCTTTAAATAAAGCCCACATTGGCCTCTTTGCAGCTTCTCGTCTTGGTTTCTAATTCTGCCTTCTTGGGCCAAACAGAACAAGCCTGATCTCTCTTCTGTATGTTAGCCTTTTTAGTATTTGAAGAGATCAGATCCACCCTAAGCTTTGTCTTTCCAAGAAAAGACCTTTTTTCCTTCTTTTTCTCTTTTCTTTTTACCCATATCCCATTTACTCAGTCCTCATATGGCACAAATTCAAATCCCTTCACCATTCTAATTGCCCTTGTCTGAACAATCCCTAGCCTATCATTGTCCTTCCTAAAATGTCATAACCAGGATGGAACACAATATTCCAGTCTGTGATGTGTACTGGACTATCCCTTCCTTACTCTTGGGGGATGTTATCTTAATGCAGCCCAAATGCACGCTCTTATGCATTCACTTTTCTGACTACTGAAAGGCAGCATGGAGTGAGAAATGGCTAGGCTTAGAGTTGGAAAGACCTCTGATCCATGCTGGATTGGTGTCCTAAGCATGTTGCTTAAGGTCTCCATATCCCAGGCAACTCTCTAAACCTATAAGTTGAAGAGAGGTTGTCATTCTGCATTGGTAGAGGGAGCTTCCTCACAGGGGAATTCCCTTCACAGATAAAATCACAGGTCTAGACCAAAAGAACAAAAATCATACTATTGAGTCAGATTACATTCATAGCCCACTAAAAAACCCTAGATCTTTTTCACACAAACTGCTGACTAATCATCTTATACTTTATAGTCAATTTCTTAAACTCAAATATATAATCTGATGTCTTTGTCTATTAAATTTCAGTTTAGCCACCTCTCCCCATTTTGTGTCATGTGCACACCCGATGAGCAGGCCATGTCTGCCTTCATCCAAGTCACTGATAAAAATGTTAACATGGGGCTGAGCACAACGCTGATGGTGACAATGCATTACTCTGTTCTCAGGTTATACACGGAGGCTCCTTGCTTATGACCCTCAATCCAACAAATTTGTGAAGTGTGCTGACATGAAAGACAGGAGGATGCACCATGGGGCCACAGTGATTGGGGACAAGCTCTATGTGACCGGAGGCCGGAGGCTCACCATGGACAGCACCATTGAAGATTCAGACTCATTTGATTGCTATGACCCAGAGACAGATACTTGGACATCCCAGGGGAGATTACCCCACACACTCTTTGATCACGGATGCCTCACTCTCCAGTGCCTACCTTATCCTTCTGAATCTCCTTGAAGAAAGCAATAGGTTATGGATGAGAAGAAAGGATAAGGAGATTCAAAGGTGACAATTGGACCCTTGCACTAAACATATCCAAGCTCACAGCATTAAAAAGGGCTATTTTTGTGTCCTTCTCAACCTCTCACCACATACATGTGGTCTGGACCTGGAAAGGTCCAGGCATGGCAGAGGGGAAAGAATGATAAATGTGGAGGCTAGAAGACCTAAGTTCAAATCCCACCTCTGACAGACACTAGCTATGTGGTAGTGGAAAAAAAAAATCTCTTTATTTCTCAGTGTCCCAGGCAACTCTCTAAAATTTAAGTTCCAGATGAGTCACTGATCTGTGGTCAGAGTTATAAAGAGCCTATCAAAAGCTTCCTATATTAATTAAATCACTCTATGTACATAATATATTAGAACTCCAGAGAGCATGTGGAGGCCTTGGGGTACAGTGAAAAGAAGCTGGACTTAAGAGTTGGAGGAACATGGGCTTGAATCTGAATCTCTGAAACTACCTGTATGATTTTTGGGCCAGTCCCTTCAGTACACTCTTCTGTAAAATGAGGGAAATAATGCCTATTGCATGTCCCTCACTGAGCTCTTGTGAGGATAAAATGAGATAATGTATGCAATGTGTTGTGCAAACTTGTAAGCATTATGTAAAAAAAGTTAACTATTATTATTAGATTAGGGGATCTCAAAGGTCCCCTCCAGCTTGAAATCCTATGAACCCAGGAATAACATTTGTTGGTACCAACCAATGATGTTTTCCTCCATCCTAGCATGAACTGTAGCCTTGTGATTAAAATCAGCATTTTCTTTTGGAATCATGCTAAGAGAATTGTTGTTTGTGGGGGACAGAGAGCCAATAAGTTCTTTAGGAGGTTAACTAACACAGCTATCTTCCTTATGCTGAGAATACTGGCTATTTCTAGTGTTCCTTTAATCTTCATGAGCTTTACAAATTGGCAACATGACTCAGGGTGTGAGTGGGAGAAGAAGCCCAGGGACTGGAAATTATACCTCTCTGACCCTCTCTTCCTTTGCCTGCTGCATCCTTGCTTCTCTGTACAATGCTAAAACATCCTGTCAATTCACAGGAGTAGGAGGAAGGTTTGGGAGGAGGGATGCCTGGTGACCCACTGTTCTGACTACATAACCATCTGATTAAATTTGTCACTTTTCAGTCTATTGTGGTGTTTCTCAGACCCCACCTTCGGTTTGAGTCTTCTTGTGGTACGGTATAGGGAAGCCATCCAGGACAGGGACAAGAATGTTGAATGGAGAGTTAAAGGATCAGATTGAGAGCTAGAAGGGGCCTTAGAAAGAATCCATTCCAATTCCCTCATTTGACAAATAGGGATTCTGAGGCCCAAAAAAGTTAAATTAGTTGTCCAGGGTTGTATAGACAGAGGGTATCTGAGGCAGGATTTGAACTCAGGTCTTCTGATTCCAAGTCCAGTCATAAGAACTAGGTTCCCATCCAGGCTCTTTTATCTACTACCTTAGGTACCTTACTTCTATAGGCCTCAGTTTCCCCATTTACAAAATGAGAGGGTTGATCTGGATGATATCTTAGCCACTTTCTAACTCTGAATATATATCAAGTGCCTGGGCCTTAATTCCTCCACTTACAAAATTGGAGGTCCCGACTAGATAACCTCTCCATCTCTTCTAGTCCTGACTCTGTAATCCTAAGCCAAATAAGAACTGATCTGTGGTCCTACTAATAATGACCACAAAGCCCATTTCTAGACCACATTGCCGACCACTTTTCTTACAGCAATACTGTGAGGGAGGGAATGATAGTTTTATTATCCCCAGTTTTACAAATGAAGAAACTAAGTCTCTGAGAAATAGCCTATGGTCACAAAGCCAATCATGGGGAGCTCAGCTGGTGGAGAAAATGCTGATTTGGAATCATATGACTTACGTTCAAATGCTGGTGCCTAAAGCAGGATCTGAATTCAGGTCTCCTGCCCCCAACTCCAGCATACTTTCTACTATACTACAGTTCCTCTGGCACTATGTAGACTGTAGTATGGTAGAAAGAGGTGTGGATTTGGAGTCAGAAACCCAAGTCCTTCTTCCATGCAATAGCTCTGTGACAGGGCAAGTCCCAACTTCTCTAAGCTTTGGTTTCTACATCAGTAAAGTGGAAATTCTAATTTTTTAAATGCGCATCTAGGTGGAAC
This sequence comes from Petaurus breviceps papuanus, assembly GCF_028583685.1. Lineage (NCBI taxonomy): Eukaryota > Metazoa > Chordata > Mammalia > Diprotodontia > Petauridae > Petaurus > Petaurus breviceps. Next base: position 30,511,442 of record NW_027187460.1, read on the forward strand.
AGTAGATGGAATGCCAGGCCTGGAATCAGGAAGACTCATCTTCCTAAGTTCAAACCCAGCCTCAGACATTTACTAGCTGTGTGACTCTGGGCAACTCACTTAACCCTGTTTGCCTCAGTTTCCTCATCTGTAAAATGAGCCAAAGAAGGAAATGGCAAACTACACCAGCATCATTGCTATGAAAATCCCAAATGTGGTCACAAAGAATCAGACACCACTAAAACAACCGAACAACAACATAATGGAAATGATGAGATTATGCATCCTATCTAGCTGGCAAAGTTCAAAAGTGCCATAGAAATGTGAGTTATTATTATTGTTCTTCTACTTAGGAATAGGCAAATCACTGTTCTACTTTGCCAAAGAGTAAGCAAAGGGATGTTAACTAACAGTTGTTGGAAACCATTTTTCCCTGTAGAAGATGCAATGAGAGAAGAATCTCAGCCAGCATCCTATTATAAAGACCCAATAAGATTTGACTCATCTTGCAGGAAAGATAAAGTTGAGAGTGTTTACTGAGTACTCATGACCCAGAACAATGAGTCACTCCATACTCAGTCATTACTATCTATGCTACTTCATCAAAGATAGTTTGGGGTTTAGACCAGGGGTGGCCTGAGGAGTTTAGGTTAGGGAGTTTGAAGGAAAGAAGTTTCAGAGAAGCAACGTGAAGAGGAAGACACCTCCCTCTCCCAGGGTACTCAGAATGCATAATCAAATATCTAGGTTTAAGACTTGCCTTTTAATTTTATTACTCTAGCAATCCTTTAAACCAGAAATGAGCATGGCAGCTTCAAGTGTTCTCAAGTCTCTGAGTTTGGGGTTATTTTCTTTTCCATTTTCCTCCCCTAGTATATCCAATCCTCAGCCAGGTCTGGCAAATCTGAGTATACTATGTAAGATGAGGACTGGAAACAGGGAGGTATACATGAGTTCAGACCGAAGACAGGGGGAACAGGGAGTGGAGGGAGGGAGAGGAGATGGTGGACAATATTGGAGGATAGAGGGCCCCTCTGTGGGAAGATTAAGGCAGTTTGAAATGTGAACTTAAATTCTTTGTTATTGGGATGTCTCTCTTGGAGGCAAAAGGGGAAAAGATACAAGGGAAAATTTAGACAATATAAATAAAATATCAATAAAACAAATTTTTAAAAAGAAATGGAAACTTATAGTCTGGAAACTTGGTGGCATCTAAGAGTCTTTCTGCAATTTCCATTCTAGGGTTCTTGATTTTTCCCTCCTTCTCCCTCCAGCATCCATATAAAATAAGTTATAAGAGTTTGTGTCTACCCAAAGCCTCGTTGGAGGCCCACGTTATCTCTTTAAAGCATCCCCAAGCTTACAAGGGGGAGCAGAGAATAAAATCAACCTCCTTAGAAACTGCCCATTTTTCAAAGTAACTGTACATCAAAGCAGCTGCATCTGTGGAAGAAATTGACACACCTGAGCCTTCCACCTACCTACTAGCCTCTCCATTCAGCACAGAACCAGGGAGGCTGAGGAGGCTGAGTAATCTTTGCCAATCTGTTTAGGTTAATCGGCGTCCAGAAAAAGAGGAGGTTTTGGCTCGGGGCAGCCCTTGGCAACACTAGCTGAGGAGGAGGGAATGGCAGGTCACAACTGAGGTCAAAATATATTTAGCCAGCACCAGTTAAGCCCAACGGTTTTAAGTAAAAATGTCAAACAGTCCAGCTAAGCATCTCAATAGACAACAAGGCAGAGAGGGAAAAATGAGCTTAGGGGAGAAAGGTTCACATTGATATCAAGCATGCCATTCCAACTTAAAACCGCACAAAAGGGGAAGGAATAAATGAATTCTCCTTTAAATCCCAGCCCCAGAGCTGCCAATACGAGCGCAGGCAAGAGATTGGAGCAAGGAAAGTTGGAGGTGAGAGTGGGTTAAGGGGAGGGAAGCTGGCTAGCCTGACAGGACTGGCAGTCCCCTGCCTGAACTCCCATAAAGCGCCTTGGGACAGTGCCTGAATCCCATGTTTCTCGGGCCAGACAATACAGCGGTGGCTGTAGTGGGGATCAAGGCAGTCCTGGCCCCTGACTCAGCATCAGGATGGTCAGGGGCAGAGGCAACAACATGGCATCAGAAAGGTTTTGACTGCACGTCCCAGCCCCCTGCCTGCCAACACCCTTTTGCCTGCCCCACTTCTCTTAGCAGCTGATGTTTAAAAAGAGATTGTGTGGCTTAGTAGAGAGAACACCAGACTCTGTCAGAAACATCTGAACTCAAGTCCCATTTTGGATATTTACTTCTTGCATGATCCTGGGCAAATCATTTAAAGACTGAGCTTTTTTTTCATCATCTGTCGAAAGGAGCCAAAAATAACACCTGCCTCTCAAGGGTTGTTGGGATCACGTGGACGATGAACTTTGTAAAGCTTAAAACAACTTCAGACTTGAATCAAGCATTGCTGCATGGAGCCATGAATGATCACGGAATGAACGCCGAGGGAATTAATTCCAAGATGAGACCTGGGTTCAAATGCTGATTCTGTGGCTTCTAATTCCCTGTGAGACCTCAAGCTGGTCCTCTCACTTGGAGAACCCTGAGAGCCCTCCTGGCTAAAATGACGCAGTTGGATTCGGTGATCTCAAAAGGCCAATTCAGTTCTAAGTCTATAGAACTAAGACATGCATACTCCCTGTCCTCAAGAAATTTCCATCCCAGGTGGGTAGGTGGCACAGTGAATACAGCACCGGCCCTGGAGTCAGGAGGACCTGAGTTCAAATCCGGCCTCAGACACTTAACACAAAAACTAACCATGTGACCTTGGGCAAGTCACTTAACCCTAATTACCCTCCAAAAAAAAAACAGAAGAGGAAGAAGTTCCCATCCCAGGAGGGTTGGGGCTGGGGAAGTGCTCACATAGATAAATAAACCTCCTGTGATTCACAGCCCTGTTTCTCTGAGGTCATCATGCCTTCACATCATTATCCTCCTCCTCCTCATTATTGTAGGCAGCATTTACATAGCTCTTTAGGGTTTGCAAAGTACCTTACATGTGTTATCTAATTTGATCCCCCCAACCCTGTGAGGTAGTTGCTGTTATTATCCCCATTTTATAGATGAGCAAATTGAGGCACACACAAAAAAAGTTAAGTGACTTGCCCAAGACTGTTTCTACCTTCCTTTTTCATGGTATCATACAGATCATTCAATTCAGTTGTTTTTCATTTTTGTCTTTAAAGACCCCATTTGGGCAAAGATTTGGAAGTGGTTTGGCATTTCCTTCTCTAGATCATTTTGCAGATGAGGAAACTGAGGCGATGGGAGTTAAATGACTTGTCCAGGGTCATACAGCTAGTAAATGTCTGAGGCCACATTTGAACTCAGGACTCCTGACTCCAGCTTCAGCCACTGTGACACCTCAAGATAGGATTTTACCTCAAGTTTTCCTGACTTCAAGTCCAGCTCTCCCTCTTCTATAACTTAGTAAGTTCAATATGACTAAACTTTATGCCTTTGCCTAATTACATTGTTACCTAACTCAGGGGACCATAGAAACTAGTAGTACAGAAATAATGGCACACAGAAACTGTGCGGACAGTCTCATTTTATTCCTCACACCAGGTCCATATTTTGATGAATTTTAGGAGGTATTATATCTGGTCTTTCTCTGATGTATAGTTGTCTCAGTGCAGGGTACTTGAAAAGGAGAGGGCAAGGGAATTAAAATCTCTCCTTCCTTTCCTCCAGTGATTCTGTATTCTAGATTCTATTATTGCTGCTATTGACCCATATATATAAAACAGACAGGACACATCTCTGAGGAACTTCCCCTTGGATGCATAACAATGTTGGAACTGGAAGGGACCTGAGAGATTATCTAGCCCAACTGCCTCATTTTACATGTTACAGCATTCTAGGATTACTTCCCCAACTCCTACTAGGACTAGCAGGTTGAATTCCCACAGGGCAGCTTACTATTTCTCCCTTTAGGGTAACCCTGAGCAGTTGGTATTTTTAGTACTAGTGCTTACAAGCCCCCATTGGTGTATTCCCTGTTGATTATCAGCCAGAGTTTATTGACTTTTTTAAAACCCTTTGCACTCCGAACCATTCTGGACATTGGCTACCAGCTACTCGATGCTACTTTGTAGCAGAAACGTGCATTTACAGACCCTCGTATTATTTAGTATAATTTTGGAACCAAGTAACGTATTATAATGATATTGGACTTATATGAATTGGGTCACATCGAGGAATGTATATTTGAAAAAAAACAATATTTTATTGTTTATAATTTTGTACAGTATGATAAGTTTTGAAACACTCCCCAATATGCATTGCAGGCTGATTAGTGCATGTTTGACAGTAATAAGTGGTTTGACGCCTGCCACCAGGTGTTTTCCTGTTAGAACACACAATGCAGTCCCGTTTTCTTTGTCCCACCTCGGGAATATGTAGTTTATTGTTTAATCTATTGTCCGCAGAAGATGTGGATGGATGCATTCTCGATACACGAAAATCGCCCTTTAATTGGTCAACAAGTGTCTTGACAAACTTGTGGTGTGTCATTGGCATTTCATTAATTGTTTGTTTTTCAATGCGATACATTATGTATGAGTTTATCACACACATTTCCAACCCCCCAAAAAATAACTTCACCATTTGAGCGATTTACAGAGGAAACAATACGTCGAAGCGTATTGATCCGCACGATCCACACCACCCATATTTGCCGTATATTCTAACACCATTTCAGGCTTACTGACTGTTACGATATGTCCACAGCGTAATGTTCTCTGGGTAGATTGTAGGTTTGTATTATAATAATTGGTGAGCATGGTAATAATTCTTTTATCTTTCCACACAAGAAGCGTAGTATTATTCTTTCTGTATGCAACTGTTTTATTGGTTGAAAATTTTGGTTTTTTTATTTGTGTCAGTACGCCTTTTCGATTTATCTTTATAGTGCCAGTAAGATGACAATTCATCTTTAGCAGTTCTTCCGCTAAAAGGATGCTGGTATAGTACCTGTCAGTGAACATGTGGTATCCTTTTGCATCAGGAACTCTTTCTAATAATTTCTTGAATAAATGTAGCGGAATCCTGGAATACCACTTGTGCCAAGCTGACTTTCGGGAAAGCTGTTTCTTTCCAATTTCTTCTTTGGCATAATTGTTTGTCTCTTTTATTATGCTGTCTACTAATTCTTCAGTAAAATATAATGTGAAATAGTCTATGGGCTCTTTTATGTTACTCGGGACTTGTGGTCCGGCTATTTCTTCGTGTAAATCAAAATTTATCGTGGCTGGAGGAACGTCCGATTCGGTAACATCTTTCCACTCTTCACTTGACGATACGTTGTCATGTTGCCGTGTGTTTTCTTCCATACTACTATTATCGCTTTCGCTATCTATGCGAACAATTCGTCGCCTTCTAGGTTGAACGATATCACTATCACTGCTGTTGTTTTGTTCTACAGTTAGTCTTTCTAACGTGTCTGTATAGAGGTCTATCTGGAGCTCATCTTCACTACTACTTGTGTCATGAGACTCATTCGTGGTTGGACGCTTTGCCATTGTTCTAATAAAAAATATGAATAAATGCATGGGTTGAAAATTTCTAATTGTTATTACTAACTGACAAGATGATATTTACCAAAATAGCTTTCACCAAACAATTTATTCACTAAGAAAAGAATCACTTTTCCGATTTTCTCACTCGTTAGATCTATGTGCACTGCTCGAAGCTTCAAACCAAAATGAGCTCAGCTTTGAAAATCTTTTCCTCCAGATGTAGACTTGTTTATTTGTAATTATATATCTCACTATACAGTGCGCGCTATGTTCGAAAACCGACCTTTCTTCTACAAACTCCCCTTATCGCTCTTTTCAAGTGGCGTCGCGAAGTGCTCGGACTGTCATGAGCACGCATCTCACGTTCTCGTCTGACACAAAACCCACTGACATTTCTTGTATATATCTTAGTAATTTTACGATATTTTGATTTAATTTCTTGTGCCATTTCAAGATAAAACTTCAGGGAAACATGCATGTCTCAAAAAGTTGCATTGAAATAACTCAATTCCCCGTAATCACTAATAAACTGCAATGTCCCCTGAGAGGGGACAGCAGAGTGCAAAGCATTAAAGGATTATTTCTCTAAGCAGGTATAGCTATAACAAAAACATCCCTTGAAAACACAGGTCACACTTCCTCCTTGCACTCACAAGGTTCCTGAGAAGGGTGAGCACAATTATAGAGATCCCATGAGGCCAAAGGGTAACTTCCCAGCTCCTGGCTAGTGAAAATCTTTTTCTCCTTTCACCAAGAGATCCTCATGGAATTCTACTTTGGTGTAGCTTTCTGCTGGGCTCGGACATCCATTACCATGTAGAATCCTGAAGCTGCCTTTCTTCATTGTGTCTAACTCGTCCTTGATGTGTCTGTCAGGTGCTGCCATCAGCTACTGTGGGTCAAGTAGACATTGCTACCTTGACAATGAGAAGTCCAGATCTTCCAACCTTTGAAGTTCACAAGGTTGTCATCACCTGGAAAATTTCTTTGACTACAACTCAACTAGCTAGCTGCCAAAAAGATTGAAGCCCTAGTCCTCCCCAACCCCTAGACTGACTTGCTCTTTTATTCAAAGCCCCCAGAGGGTGTGATGGATCCTCTCTATCAATAGAAAAATGTTTCTTATATAGTATCAGATCAGATGATCAAAGAACTTCACTCCTCTGAAATGGATTAAGGAGTTATTTATACCTTTGATTAATTGGTTTCAGTAAGAAATCTAGATCTTACATGTATAACCTGTTTTAGATTGTTTACCATCTCAGGGAAGGGGGAGAGCAAGGAGGGAGAGACAGAGTTTGGAATTCAAAACTTTAAAAATATATTTAAAATTGTTTTAACATATAATTGGGAAAATATCAAAATATTTGAAAATTTAAAAGAAGTCTAGGTCTTCTGCTTTGAGATTAATTGGGTTTGAGGTGAAAACTCCTATGCTTGTATGCAAATAGATTATCAATCAACAACCATTTGTTTATTAAGTACACAAGCTATGTTCCAGACTTTGTGCTAGGCATAGGAGATTAAAAGAAAAGTGTAACAGTTCCTACCTTCAAGAAGCTTACATTTTATCAGGGGAGACAGTGTGTGTGTGTGTGTGTGTGTGTGTGTGTGTGTGTGTGTGTGTGTGTGTACAAAATAAATACAAAAGGAAAATTTATGGAGAGAGGTCAAGGCATTAGCTGGCTGGGGTGAAGGGGAATCAGGGAAGGCTTCATGTCAAAGGTAACACTAGCAAAATTCCAAAAGAAATAGACAATTCCAAGAGGCACAGGTGAGGAAGGAGTACATTCCAGGCAGGAAGGGGGCAATCAGTGCAAAAGCATGGATATAGGAGATAGAATCTATATATAAGGACAGCAAAAAAGCCAGATGAGGAAACTGAGGCCCAAAAAGGTTAGCTGACTTTCCTACACAGACCACAGAGGTGGCATTAGAGGAAGAAAAGAGAGTGTTGTCTGTAGAGACTGATGTAGATTTAGAGAGCAGTCAATCAGCCCAGATTTTAACACAGCAAGTATGTTACAGAGCTAGAACTCCAGCTGGGCTCTCCAGGACTCCAAGGCCAGTACTGACAAATATACAACCCTCAGTGACCTAGACTGGCTGGCTCTTGATAAATGTTTATTGAATTGAACTGAATTGACATTTGCCAAATGCCCACCATAAAGAGAGCAGTGTATGTTTTATCCATATGTAAAACCCCAGGGAAATGCATGAGAAACTGTTTAAGAAAAATGATCTGTTATCTCAGGGTCACAAGTGATGCCCTGTTCTCAGTCCAGCCAACACAAATTCTTGGGATGATGTAACCAAAAGCTACATGTTAAATAAAGCAAATCTATTGTGGGGGAGGGGAGGAGAGAGAAGGAGAAGGGGAGGAAAGGAGAGAGGGAGGAAGGCTGTTCTCTCAAAAGCCAGCTCTCCTGCAGCCTTATAGGAATTCTAGGCTTTCATTCAAATGCTTCTCCATCCTCTGCATTTGTCTTTTGTTTCCCTTAAATACATTCATGACTATTTCTTCCCTTTTGCTTTTTTATAATTTATTTTAAAAGTTGGGCCTTGGATTCAGAACTCTCAAGTAATCGTTATCAAAAAGAAAACAGCCCTCTAAGAAAACAGACAGCTAGGTCAGGGCGTAGATAGAGCCCCGGCCCCAGTGTCAAGAAGATGTGAGTTCAGATTCTGCCTCAGACACTTACTGTAGATAGACGTGTGACCCTGGCCAAGTCATTCAACCTACATCTCCCTCAGGTTCTTCATCTGCAAAATGGAGATTATAGTAGCACATACCTCCCAAGGTCATTGGGAGAATAATATGGGATAACATTTGTAAAGTGCTTTGCAAACCTTCCAGTGATATATTTATCTCTGTATATAAAGCTTATAGCCATAAGAAGAGGGAGAGAGTTATAACAGAAGATCCAAACACATACTGTGACAATTCTGTTTAGGCACCCAGCCCCAAAGGGGAGGCTTCCTTTGTAATCTCCCCAAATGTCAGCCCTATCCAATTCTGAAAGCCATTAATGGCCAAGCAAAGTCCAAAATGGGATGTGAAGAGGAAGATAGGGCTGCCGATAAGTCCCTTCCTGAAAGAAAACAATGGAATCCATTAGTAAATACGTCTGGCTTTTAAGAACTTATCTATGGTGAGACTGAAAGGCCTAGGAGCCCAGAAGAACTATTTCTCCAAGTGAGTTTGTTTACTGGTTTCTGTCAGAGCCAAAATTACGGACGGTTTTGAAGGGTCCCAAGTTTCCCTGATTTAAGTACCTAGGTAACAAGCATTTATGAAGTGTTTATTATGTGCCAAGCATTGTGCTAAGGTCTGGGGATACAAATCCAAGCAAGGACTATGAGTGGAACCATAGCCATCGCTCTCCAAGAAACGAAGAACGAAACTGGAGCAGCAAAAGTCGTCTTTCAGTTCTCTTATCGATAAGAAAATTGAGACCTAGGGAGTCAATGAGCTTACCTAAGGGGACACAGGCAGCTGTTAGAGGAGGAAAAGGTGAGTTGTCAAAAGAGAATAATGAAAATAATGGAAAAGAGAATGGATGCATGGGGAAACTCACATACGCTGTGTGACCTTGGGCAAGTCACTTAACCCTAATTGCCCTCCAAAAAAAAAAAAAAGAAAAGACACATACTGAAAATGGACGTAAGGACAGATTATAGAGTGTCAGAAGGGCTAACATCCAGAATTAGGTGAAGTTAGCGAGAAAAACTGAGGACCAGAAAGGACTGTTTAGGGATTGTTTGTTTAGGTTTTCTTGACTTGTACTGGAGGGAAAGAGGAGGATTGACAAAGGGATGGAAGCGCTGCCAGGTCTGAATAGAATGATGGTAACAGAAGGAAGGAAGGCATAGATATTCAACTGTGATTTTGCTATAAAATAGAGATAATAATAGCATCTACCTCCCAGGGTTGTTGTGAAGATAAAGTGAGATATTTATAAAACACTTTGTAAGCCTTAAAGCTCTCTTTAAATGCTATTGTATTATTATCATTATTATTCCATGTCAAGAATGATGTCACAAGTGGAAGTAACAAATATGACTAAGAAAATATTAGAAGAGCATCTGACTGCCCTTAATGAGTTCAAATCCCTTGGCAGAGATGAACCATATCTGTAGTTAAACACCTGAATGATGCTCAGTCACTCTCCATGATCTTTGAAAGTTCACAGAGAGAGAATGTGAAAGATACTACAGGTTTGGAGAAAGGGAAACATTCCAGTTTTCATAAAGGGAAGAGAATGTAGTCTGCAAACTGTAGACCTTGAGTTTGATTGCTGGAAAAAATCCTGGGACCTATCATTCCAGGAACATCAAGAAAAGAAAGAAATTAACACAAAGAACAAGTATGGCATCAACAAGATGAAACCATTTTTAGACTAATCTCATTTCCATTTTCATCCAAAGCTGCTAGATTATTAGGATCAGGGGAATGCTGTGGAAATGTTTTAGCAAAGCATTAAACCAAACCTATCACAATATTCTTGTGATTAAGATGGAAAGAAGTGAACTAGACACAGTTAGGTGGATTTGGAATGGTTTGAATGGCTGGACCCAGAGTAGTCGCTAATGTCTCAGTATTAAATTAGGAGGAGTTTTCCAATGTACCCAACCCTACCTTCTATATATAAACACAGACGTGCATATGTAGAAACTGCAACCTTGGGCAAGCCTCCATGAACATTTTCCCATGACTCTTTCCTAGCAAATAGTAGTCTCCCATCAGATCTCATCACATTCTTCTCATGCATTTATCTTATTCTAGTTTTTATTATATTTATTTGTGTATATGTCTTACTAGCCCTACTAGACTATGAATGCCATGAAAATAGAAAGGTTTATATTTTTAATCTTCCCAAGTACTTAACACCAAGAATCACACAGAGTCAGTGCTTTTGGGTGAATGAATTCAGAATTCACGTTCAAAGTCTAAACAACTGCAGCCAATCACCCAAGTTCACTCTATTTCCAATGCAGATCATTGTCTCCCTGGCACACTCTCTCATCCCAGAGAAGCCCATACTCTCCTCTTAACTCTACCCTAGTTCCAACAGCCAATCCAGGTCAAACTACAGTAAGTTTCTCTTTCCTGGGGTAGCCATAGGGATGTCTTTTCATTCCTACTTCTATTCCTCACACAGACTGAGCTATACTCAAACAAGAGGTCTTTTCTCATGACTGGCTTCCTCTGAATTAAAAAGAAATTTCTCTATCTTTGCTCTATTCTTCAGGGGTATGCTAAATTGTCCTGTTCCCATTCCCACATAGAGAGCAGCCTGTATTATTCTCTGTGAATCAATTAACATTTAGCATTTAATTATAGTTGGAGTCAGGTATGAATTGAATTCAATGGCCATGGCAATCCCTTTCTAATTATTCTTAAATTATCTTTCCTGGATCTATTTTCCAAGTATCCTGTATTTCCTATTTAATATTTTCTTCTAATTTTTTTTGGTCTTTTTACTTTGTTTTATTGTTTCTGGATGTCTCATAAAGTCACTAGCTTCTACCTGACAAATTCTGATTTATTTATTTATTTTTAAAGCAATTGGGGTTAAGTAACTTGCTCAAGGTTACACAGCCAGTTATTTCTGGGTGTGGTGCTAAGTATCTGAGCCCGGATTAGATCCCTCAGGTCATCCCAACACTGGGGCCAGTGCTCTTACTTGCTGAGCCACCTGGCCACCCTTACAAATTCTGATTTTTAAGGAGCTATTTTCTTCAGTATTTTTTATGCTTCTTGTCCCAACCTGGCAATTCTCTTTTCATAATTTTCTTACATTGCTCTCACTTCTTTTTTGTAATTTTCCCTCTACTGCTCTTACTTGATTTTTAAAAGTCTTTTTTCCTCTTTTTAAAAATCTTATTATTTTGCTCTTCTAGAAATACATGTTGTGTTCAATCTACATTTTTCTTTGAGGCTTTGCTTATAGATGTTTTCAAGTCATTGCCTTCTTCTGAGTTTGTGTCTTGAGCTTCCCTGTCACCATAGTAGAGACCCCTGCTCCCTCAAAACAGGGACTACTCCTCTCTGCTTTGGAACTGTAACCCAGAACTAGGTAATGGACAACAGAATTGCCAGATGGCACCAAATCCTGCTTCCAGTGCTAATCCTGGCGATCCCTGGGATCTCTTCTGACCAGGTGTTCAGCTCACTGCTGCTGCTACTACTATAGCACAAAGCCAGTGCCACTACTGCCATTCAGTGATTCTAGCCAATCCCCACCCCAGTGTCCATAGACCTTTCTTTCTGTCTTCCTATGCTATCCTAGGCTGGGAAAAAAAATGATTCACTGTGACTTTTTGCTGATTTTCCATCTCAGAATTCAGTTTAGAATGGTTTTTAAATTCTTGTAGAAGAGATGTATCAGGAAAACTTAGCAAGAATGCTGGCTTCTACCATCTTGTCTCTGCCCCTCAAATTTTTCCAGTCATGAAATTCTGTGATTCTGTGATGGCATGGTGATGCTGAAAGACTGGTAGATTCTGAGTTAGAAGGTTGGCTCCAAATCCCAGGTCTGCTACTAAGAAAGTCTCTTCTCTTCTGTGGGTTTGGTTTCCTCATGAAACCAAAGAGGGAAAGAGAGTAGGACAAGATGATCTCTAGGGTACATTTCCACTTTAAATCTTATAATCATAGTCCCAGGTTCATCAACTACTAGCTAAGTGGCATAATGGTCAGAGCATGGGACTTGAAGTCAGGAAGACCTGAGTTCAGATTCATCCTCAGAGACTTACTAACTTCATGAACCTAGATTATTCATTTGACCTCAGTCTGCCTCAATTTCCACATCTGTAAAATGGTGATAATAAAAAAAAAGAATAACTACAGAAGTCGCCTATTCTATCTAAGTGTTACAGTGAAAATAGCACAGGACTTAAGAGTTAGGAAGACCAGAGTTCAAATCCATCCTCAACCAATTAGTAGCTAGGGAACCCTGGACAAGTCACTTAAGTTCTATTTGCCTCCATTTCCTTATCTGTAAAATAGGGATATTAATGGCACCTACCTCCCAAGATAGTTGTAAGGATAAAATGAGAAAACATTTTTAAAGCACTTTATAAGTGCTATATAAAGCACTTAAAGTACTATATAAATTCTAGCTTTTATTATTTAAAATTATTGGATAGAGCACCAGGACTGGAGTCAGGAAAACCTGAGTTCAAATTTGACCTCGGATATGTACTAGCTGTGTGACCCTGGGCAAGTCACTTCACCCTGTTTCCATCAGTTTCCTCATCTGTAAAATGAGCTGGAGACGGAAGAAGTAAACCAATCCAGTATCTTTGCCAAGAAAATCCCAAATGGCCTCAGAAAGACTCGGACATGACTGAAACAACTCAAGAACAACAGATACAGATATAGAGTGGGAAGTAACTGAATAGGTCATCTAGTCCCAACCCCTCATTTTGTAAATGACACAGTCAAGGACCTGCTTTGCCTACCTCACAGACTTGCTCTGAGGATGAAATGAGAGGGTCTGTGAAGGTTTTTATTTTTTGCAGTGTTAAAGTACTACAAAAATGCAGCATCTTGTTAAATTATATAAATATAAACAAGTATATAAGCTGATTTGGAGCATTCCCTTCCCTCAGAGGAAGAGGGTATTGTAGGAAAAAACATGGAATGATGGATGTTTTTTATGCTTATCTGACATGCAACTACTCACCCAACACTGGCATATTCATAAAATGTTTTTTGTCTCTACCTCAACACCAAATTCACAGATTCTACATTCTTTGATTTTTATGTATTTTTTGGAGGGGGAAAGGCAAGGCAATTGGGGTTAAGTGACTTGCCCAAGGTCACACAGCTAGTAAGTGTGTCAAGTGTCTGAAGGTCAAATTTGAACTCAGGTCCTACAGACTCCAGGGCCGGTGTTCTATTCACTGGACCACCTAGCTGCCTCAGACTCTAGATCCTTTGGGCTACTCTGAAATGGTCCGGACTTTGGTAGAGCTAATTTACTGGGTTATAATTATATTTGTGGCTTTATTCCTCAGGTGACAGTACAGTGACATGTCTCCTCATACCCATTTTTGCATGTGAATGTTCCATGAATGCTCCAACAGAGGTTTGTTATCTATTAATAAATCCTGCAGCTGTATAGAAGTAGCTGTGGTTGTCTTGAGACCTACTCCTTGAGACCTGAGCTAACTCATGCCCACATACACACATGAATGCACATAAACGCACAGATGCACACACAATATACATATACACATATGCTCAGGCTTTTTCTCCCATAGCTTCATACTCTGACTACCCTATAAATCCCAAAGGAAAACAAAGAGGTATATGGGATATGGGATATGGAGGATTAGCACATCTGGTGTGAGGGCTTGCCAAGCCCTTTTCAGGCCTGCTCATCCACCTGCCCACCTGTGACCCAACTCTCACCTGTGGCTCCAAGAAGCTGTAACATGTACATGGCCACACCCTGGTAAAGTTATCTCAGCAAACTGACTAAATCAGTTTGAGGGTAATCCACAGGCCTCAAACCCTTCAGTGAGTTAGGAGGGTGTCTACACCACACATATGAAGATTTCCTGGGCAGCTAGGTGGCATAGTGAATAGAGCATCAGCCTTGGAGTCAGGAGGACCTGAGTTCAAATCTGACCTTAAACAGTTGACACTTACTAGCAGTGTGACCCTGGGCAAGTCACTTAATCCCAATTGCCTTGCCTTCCCCCCTCAAAAAAAAGAAAAGAAAATAAAGACTTCCCCCAGTGAAATGGATGGATGAGAACAATTTTTCCAAAACGACCATGACGATGGCTGAAGCAGCTGCTCTGGGGCACTTAGAGCTTGATCAGACACCAATGATGCCAAGTCGTCCACTGCATCCCAAGCCATCACTAGTCATCTTGACTTTTGTCCTGCCAGTGGACTTTGATGACTTAGGCAGAGAAAGTGGGGCTGATGACTTTGGGAAACTCTTCTTCACTTAAATTCAATTCATACCCAAGTCAAGATATCACCTGTGATGTCACTGGTCCTCTTCAAAGATGAAGAAAGAACAATAGCCCCAAAGAAAAAAAAATCCTCCTTAACGTCCACTTCAACTCCTTGAGAATGTGAAGCAAAGTGTAGGGAGGTGGGCTCAAGCTAAGGAGAAATAGTGAGCAGATCAATGCACACACCCCTCTAGTAAGTGCCTACTGCACAGGACTCTGTACTCTAGGGGAAAGAGGCTTAGATGAGAAAGACATAGTAACCTACCCTCCTGTTATTTGTCTAGTGAAGGGATAACACACCAGCCCAGGATGGTTTTAATACAGAATATTATATGAGGAGTGCATTAGAGAGATGTGAAACAAAGGGTGCTGCTTGAGTTAGCTGGGTTGGTGACTCTTCTGTTCAGGAACCTGTCTTGATCCTTTCATCTGGACTGCTGATTTCTTACATTATTCAGTGTCTGCAAATCCACACAATTCTGTGGTTTCATCAAACATGCATCATACACAGTGCCATATGGTCATTTTAGTATCTGGCATGGCCTATCATTGTGCAGAGCCTCCCAAAGAGCCCTCCACCCCACCCCACCAAAGTTTTATAGGTCTCAACCACAGGCCAAGTTTTAAAGCACATTTTTTGCCCTGTTAATGAAAACCATCATTTTTAAAGTTCAGTAATTAGAAAAGGCATCTTTTCCTAGTCAAATGATAGGTTGTACTTATGAAACCAAGGAACAGAAAGATCTGAAAAGAAACTCTCACCCTCTTTCTTATCACTAACTAGTATAGGATGCACTGTTTGGGTAGTTTTATTTACTTTTTTAAGCACTGACATCCCTTTCAGATCAGAACTCCTGGCTTTTAAGTGTAAAGACAAATGCAGAAATTGTTCAAATGAATCACAGAATTGAGGAAAGGGTGATCTGGATAGAGTTAAGAATCCCAGAGCGAACTCTAAGGGAGGAAAGACTGGTGAATAAATGAGAGGGGAAGATTAAAGTCTACAAGTGACTGAGATAGACAAGGAGTAAGGCCATGCTACCTCCTGGCCCTATGAGTCCAAGGACAAGAGAAGAAATGGTCCCCATTAGAGAGGGGGGTGGGTATTAGGCAAGGGATGGGCATCTGATTAGTGTCAAAAGATAGAATAGGTTTAAAAGGCATAAAGAATAACAACAATGATGGTGATACACCTATATGTTGCCTTAAAACTTACAAAGTGTTTCCCTCACAACCTGTCTATCTAATAGTCAAGAGAGTAGAATTTAAAGTGGGTATTATCACAGCTTTATGTCTTTACATTTTGGATGCTGGGATTTGCCCCTGGAACGTGTATACATCCCCAGGGCTTTTCTTCAAAAGACCTATCCCAATATTTGGAAAAAATGGTTTCTTTTATATCCATATCTCAGAAACTGTACTGACCCTTGTTTGTCAAACTCAGATATTTGGAATGATAACTTTGAAAAAAGTAAACTGATTTTTCATTATAAAAAACCCAACATTCTACCCCCCCCCCCGTGACTCTGAGGAAATTGCCTTTCTTTGTATTCCCCAGTGCTTAACACAATGCCTGGCAGAAACACTTAAATGTTTGATGAAGGACTGAGAGGCTGTTTAATTAATAATGATCACTATCATCATCATCATCATCATAGCTGCCATTTATACAGTGTTTTAAGATTTACAAAGCACTTTGCAAATACCATCTCATTTGATCTTCACAACCACTCTGTGAAGTAAATGCTACAGATATTATTATTTCCATTTTATAGATGAAGAAACTGAGTGTCAGAGAGGTTAAGTGACTTATCCACAGTCACACAGTTAGTAAGTATTGCATTGAGGATTCAAAACCAGCTCTCTCCTGACTCTAAGTCCAAGACTCTTCACTGCCTTTTCCTAATTTCCTTTTGTCTTAGTCTTCTGAAGATATAGAGGACCACAAAACTGCATTCCAACAAGAATCCTTCATTTTCTTGATAACAGCAATCAAGTCATCCATTAGAGTTTTCTTCCTTGAATTAAACAATCTTAACTCTTACATTATCAGTACACAAGTTGTGAAATTGGAGGGTGCTATTTAGAACCAATAATTTTAAAGTGTGGTATAAATGGAGGCTCTTTCCCCCTTATCTTGAACCAATTATAGCAGATTCCTGCACTAGACAGTCAAGATTTTATATCTCCAGAGAACTCTAATAGTAGGTATATCCTTGGAAGTTAACACGTTAAGAGCAGATATCCAAGTAGAAGAAGAAAGAAAAAAAGAGAGAAAAATAATAAATCCATTCTATAAACCAAAACATGATTAATTCTTCCAAGGCACTGCTTTCATCATATCCCTACTCAAAAAACCTACAATGGTAACCCATTGTAGAATTACAGAATCTTAGAGTTGTAAGTCATGATATCCTAGTAAATGTTTAACAACCTGCTCTCTGAAGTTATGCTTCCTTACCATAGTATAGCTTTCACCCCCTTTCTCTCTTCCCCCAATTCTTTCATTACAGTAAATTCTTTTTAGCTGGGTTGTCCAGCTGCTAAAAAGTCTTGGATGAGTAAGTAGCAATGATCTATTCAAAGATCCATTCAAGTTGTGGGAACATCTCTGTATATGATCCTTGTGCCATATTTCAAAAAGGAAAAAGAATGAATTAATTCATATTGTGCTAACATTACCCTTAATGTAAAGCAATAAGGGTTAAGTATGCATTATTTTTGAAGACTGACAAAATTACAGAATCCAAGCTCAACATTGCCATAGATGTATGGACCATAATGGAAACAGTATGAATTGAAGTGTAAATAATTTCTCTTTATTAAGGGCAATATTAAAATAATGATTTTATATGAAAAACAGAATCTGATCTCTGAAAAAAATATACACACTTTTTTTAAGTTTAATCTGCATTATTAACATTTTCTCCTTGATTTCATTGAGTCTACACAATCAACAAAACAATAAATCAAGCCCTGTTTTGTACCCTCTGCTGATTTCAGAGGTGTAAATGCTCACACTGAAAATTTAACAATAGACTCCTATGAGCCTATTTAACTGGTTCCAACACAACTTTGGTTGCAAAGAACCTCAAAGTCATTTTGTCCAACCCAGACCCAAGTACGAACTCTCTCTATCATTTCCTCAGCAAGTAGTCTCATAGCCTTTGCCTGAAGACATTGGTGAGGGGAAACCCATTACCTCCAAAGGCAGCCCATTTCATTTTGGAGGAGTTCCAATTGTTAAGAAGCATTTTCTTATATCAAAATTAAATTCGTCTCTTTACAACTTCCATCCACTATCCACATTGAGCCATATCACATGGGGAACCTATATTGAGCTCCCAGTCTTCTAAAAAGCTCCCATATCTTTTTCAAGAGAATTGCCATGTATGTAGGATCCCATGACTCTATGACCCTAGATCTAGAATTCTTTCCTCTGGTCATTAGAGTTCATCTAAGTTTGGCAATCTTTTAATGTTTTCATTTACATTAGTGTAGTCATTGTGTAGATTGTTCTTCCTTCGTTAGGCATCCATTCCAAGTCTTCCCATGTGTTTCCAAATTCCTCATCCATCATTTCTTACTGCGCAGAAATATTTTGTTACCTTAAAATCTCATAATATACTTCATACACTTGTGACCTTGATTTTTTAACTCTTTTAAAACATTACACTTATCTCTATTCAATGTCACTTTACTAAGTTTAGCCCAATATTCTAGTTTTTCAGTTGTTTTAAATCCTTATTCTGTCATCTGACATGCTAACTATGCTGTCTTTGTGTTATCTCCTAATATGAATAGCATGCCTTCCATGCCTGTACCCAAGGCATCAACAAAGATTCTAAGTATCACAGGGCAAAGATAAACCTTTGCTGCACTTCACAGTGAGAAAAATAATTATTAATAACCAATGATTTGAGGAGATCCAGAGTTTCCCCCTTTTTTAAAAATCTTGATTTTAAAAGTTCAATCTCTTGAAGGAAATTTCTGATGAGATTGTACTTTCTTATTCGGACTCCACCCAGGTGGAATAATCATTGTGTTCTTCACAGACTTGGGGAGGGCATAAATTTCTTTGAATAAATTGCTAAGACTGGGAGTGGTCTGGGTATAGAGATAGTCTCTCTGTCCAAGGGTGACATGATGTCGCTTTCTGCCACTCATTGTAATATTCATTCTCTCATTAATTGTTAACCAATCAGGCTTGATTCCCACCCTGGGAAACTCTTCAAAGAGTATATATACTATGAGCCTGGATGCCATGATTGTCTTTGGTCTAAGAGAGACAATCAAATGACCATCCTTTTATTAATAAGCATGCTGGCCTTATTAATAAAATGGTTAATTACCCAGAAACTGTCTCTCAAATCTTTTTAATCACCACAACTGGAGGGGTCCTTCCATGTTGACATTAAGCCATCAGTGACTGCT
Organism: Petaurus breviceps papuanus; assembly: GCF_028583685.1. Classification (NCBI taxonomy): domain Eukaryota; kingdom Metazoa; phylum Chordata; class Mammalia; order Diprotodontia; family Petauridae; genus Petaurus; species Petaurus breviceps. The sequence goes on from NW_027187460.1 coordinate 30,530,390, forward strand.
CTTGGGGTACTGTTGTGATCATGACAAAAGACAATGTGTACAAAGCATTTTTGCAAACTGCAAAACCATTCAATGAATTTTAGCTACTATTATTTCTACATATTATCCTCATAATCAATCTGCGATATAGAGAAGATAAGTATTATGTTTTACAAATGAAAAGAAGGATGCAAAAAAAGATATCAACTGTCTTGTCCACTTCATTTGGTTAATACCTGGAGGAATGAGGAGAAGCTCAACCTCCAGTCATCTGGTTCTTGATCCAGCCTCCCTTTGCTGGACAACACCTGTTTGTTCATTTATCCAGCTTCATGGTTGCTTTTAGTTCTTATTCCTTGGCCATTTCTCCCACCCTACAGATAACCCTTGATAACAAAGAAAAACATTTAACCAACTGACTTCAGAGGCCTGGTCTGCCTGTGTGTATCAGATTTCATACCAGTAATACCCCCTCTCTCTTCTGCAGGGAGAGAGGTGTGTGTTACTTTTTTTTTTTGGAGGGCAATTGGGGTTAAGTGACTTGCCTAAGGTCACAAAGCTAGGTTTTGTGTGTGTGTGTGTGTGTGTGTGAAGTGTCTGAGGCCAGATTTGAACTCAGGTCCTCCTGACTCCAGGGCCAGTGCTCTACTCACTGTGCCACCTAGCCGCCCCAAGGTGTGTATTTCAATATCAGTTTTCCAGAAATGAAGTTGATCATGAGATCATGGGATCTAGACCTAAAAAGTGAGATGACCTCCAAGGTCGAAAAGTCCCATCCCCTCATTTCCCAGATGAGGAAACTGAGATCCCAAAAGGTCTCATCTGTATCACAGTATCCCAACTTAATTCAAATCCCACCTCTGACACTTACTGTCTGTGTGATAATAATCTTAATCTCCCTTTTTCTCACCGGTAAATGAGAGAATTGGAGTTGAGGACAGCTGCGGTTCCTTCCAGCTCCAGCTCTGTGATCCTATGACCCCACGATTCTTAGTCCAGCACTCTGTCCCCCGGTCTTTGGTGCTCATCCAGCAGCCTTTTTTCATTGTCACCATTTATACTGTTGTATATATTGTTCTCCAGCTTCTGCTTACTTCATTCTGCATCTAAGTCTTCTCATGTGTCTCCAAATTCCTCAAATCAATTGCTTCTTACTGCACAGAAATATTCCATTACATTAATATCTCATGATTCATTTGGTCATACCACAATTGACGGGTACTCACTTTGTTTCAGTTGGTTTTTTTTTTTTTTGCTACCACAACATTGCTTCTATGAATAGACATATATTCACATATAATATATATTTGTATAAACATATATTAATTTATGTTATATGAATACACATGAGGCCTTTCTGAGGTCCATGTCCAGGATATGAATAGTAACTTTCCTTGTATAATTCTATATTGTTTTTCAAAATCACTGAGACAGTTCATAGTTCTACAAAAGTATATAAGTGTGCCCATCTAATATTGACTCCACATCTTTTGTCTCCTTTGTCATTTTGTGGGGACCAGATGATGACTTCAGTTTGACATAAAGGCAAATTCCCAAATAAGGGGATTGTTTGGCTATTAGAGGATATTTCCATTTGTACCTAAAGATGACCTCTTCTGTGTATGTACCACAGTGGGAAATGGCAAATATGCTTGGGTGTACTGCAGTCACACAAACACTCTGGATGAATCTTAGTGATGGAAGGGCTATTGGAGGTCATCTCATCCAACCCATTCCTGATCCATGGACACCATCTTTCACATCCATGGCAGCTGGTCATCCAGCTTCTACTTTAGAACCTCCACTGATGAAAAATTCAGTATCTCCCTCAAGTAGTCTACTTGGCTGTTGCACAGTTCTAATTGTCAAATAAGGAATTTTTTCCCTTATATTGAACTGAAATATATCTCCCTGTAACCTTCACAAGTCTGGCCTAGTTCTTTTAGGAGGGGCCAAAGAAGAACAAGTCTAATCTTTCTTCTACATAAAACTGCCCTTCAAATATTTGAAGATATTATCATGCCTCTCACCCCAAGTCTTCTCTTCCCCAGAGAATATAGGTACGATTACAGAGATTCCATTTTAAATTTTTTTCTTTTTTATTGTGAACTCATCAACAAAAAATAAACATTTGAATTCACAAGAAGTGCAAACTTCTGTTATGTGCAGTTTGTTTTTTAAAATACGTATGTGTGTGTGTGTGTATAGACATACAAAACTGCTTGATTTGTTTGCACCCCCTTCTGACATTTTGTTTTCTTCTGGGCAGTTTTAGGTGTTTTATTGGTGCTTTTTTTGCATCTTTATCGTTGTCTATAATTCCATGTCCCCATCTTCCCCGACCTGGTAGAAGGGCACTTCACTGTAACAAATACAAACAAATTGCGGTTTATTAACGTAGCAGGATATTATTGCAGAAATCTCAAATTCAAGGAAGTCTGACAATCCAAAAAATTCCTATGACTCCACCCCTACACACATACATCAGCCTCAAAAAATGTTAATCCAGGATTATAGTCTACCATTCTTAAGGATTCCAGACTCAGGGACATAAGACAGCACATTCTTTTCACAGTTGGAGATGCAGGAAAGCCTGAGTTAATGTCCCAAGGGTTCAATGTAAAGAAAGCTTGGAGACGTACGCTTCTACAAGGAGAAAGCATGGAGAATCACAGAGAAATGGACCTATAGGGGTCATTTCCTCTCTCTCTCTCTGCCTTCATACAGAGTCACAAATAATTAAACCAAAGAAGAATCTTATCTAGTGGGAGAAAATTCCAAGAGAGAGAGAGAGAGAGAGATCACTGGAGTCCAAAAGCTTCTCCCCCAGCAATTTGGAGCAGGTGATGAATATGAAACACAAAGGGCCTGTTGACAATATGGATTTGCCCCCAAATGAGGAAAGGACAGAGCCTGACATGCCCCTGGGTATTTGGGCTCTTCTTTCTCATTCCTAAAAGCCAGGACATGGAACTTATTGAGAAATTCATTCTTTAAAAAAAATCCCCCAGGGCATAATGCAGGTAAGAGGCCAGAGTTATTCAGGGGTAATACCAGGATTGGACTGTATCCCAGACTATGTACCTACTTGTTTCTCTTAAGGAACACACCTAGCTTTAGAATAGAAATAGCTGTTTTTCACTTGGCTGGACAGAAAGCCTCCCCCACAGGCCCAGGAAGTACATGCATAGGCAGAGGGTTGGATGAAGCCTCTCTAGTCCCTTCCAACTCTTAAGAATCTATGTCTCTTAGCCACTGGGCTCAGGGCCAGGTAGAATTTCCTGGGGGGAAAAATAAATTTAGGGCAACAGAAAACCATATATTTAAAAGGGTAAGGGACCCTAGAAGCTATGAAGCCTAACTCCTTTGTTTTATAAATGAGGAAACTGAGGTCCAACTGAGAAGAAAAGCAAGGAAGGGGGATTTGAACCTGAGTTCTCTATCCCCAAATGCAGGTCTCCTTCCATTGTACCATACTGAGGCAGAATTTAATGGAAAGGACATCTAACTATGAGTCAGAAGACCTAGGTTTGAAGTCCCTGCTCTGTTACTTGGTGACTGTCTCTTGGCCTCAGTTTCCTTATTTGTAAAGGCAGGTGACTGAATCAGATGCTTTTTGAAGTCTCTCCCAGCTCCAATCACAAACTAAAGTTAACCATGCTGAGACATCTAAATGATGGAGGAAAAGAGGGCTCCTGATGACACGGTTTAGAGTTTCTGGGAACCCCAAAATGTGAGGGTATAGGGCAGCATCCATCTGGAAGGAATTCACACACTCAAACTGTCTTCCAGTCAAATGGTAAAGTTTATTGTGACACCAATAAAGTGGGTAAGATTCTTAAGGAACCTGCAAACTAATGAGGATGGTGCTGATGCTTATACCCAAAAGGACACTGAAAGGAACTGGGTGGGATTAAGGAATGGAAAGTAGCCTGGAGTAGGCCAGGTGCAACTGTGAAAGGAAAGTCAAGTAAGCTAATTAGGTGATCTAGGTGGGCTGGGGCGGGCCAGGTGCCTTGGCTGAAGATGCCAGTGTTCTGGGCTGCTGAAATGTATGGCAAAATTCAGGGACTGGGTTGCTTTCAAAGACATGCCATTTCTTTAGGGGCCCAGGTCCCATCACCCCATCACTGAGATGTAGAGCTAGAAGGTACCTTCAACAATCTAGTCCCCTACCCTCCTGGTTTACAGATGAGGACACTGAGGCCCAGAGAGGTCATGTGGCTTACCTAAGATCAAACTGGAAGCAAATAGAAGAAGTAGGATTTAAATGCAGGTCTTCTAATTGCAAATCAAGGATTCTTTCCACTGTACCAGCATGTTTCCCAAGAGTTTATAAGGTCCTTTTATGGTTCTTCTTGGAGTCTCCATTTTGTAGAGGGGCTCAGGCCAGGCTTCATTCCCCTCCTTGCCCCTTTCTGGCTTCTGGACTTCAAAACCATGCCTCCACCAGCACCGTCTTTCCCAGCTCCCTTTTGTATTCTGTCTTTCCTCATTAGAACGCAAACTCTTTGATGGCAGAATCTGTCTTTCTGTTTTGTTATTTTTGCATTCACATCCCAGTGCCTAGTAGAACATGCTTAATAAAGAATGCTTGTTTCCTTTTCTTCCTTGCCCAGTAAGGGCATTGATGAAGAAGAGGAAGCTAGATTCAAACAAAGATTCCCTCTGTCATGTCTCCCTCACAGAAGACCTTTCTTGCTGGAAAGCGTCTTTTAAAGCATGAATTTCTAAGGACTGCTGCTCCCAAAGGAGTAGCTAGGTGGCACAGTGGATAGAGCACCAGGCCTGGAGTCAGGAAGACCTAAGTTCAAATCTGACCTCAGACACTTACTAGCGGTGTGACCTTGGGCAAATCACTTCATCCTGTCTGCCTCAGTTTCCTTATCTGAAAAATGAGCTGGAGAATGAAATAGTAAACCACTCCAGTATCTCTGCCAAGGAAACCCCAAATGAGATAAAAAAAAAAAAGAGAGAGAGAGAGAGTTGGACATTTCTGAAAAATGACTGAGCAACAATGCTCCAAAGGGCAGATTTGGATACTGCTACCCTCCCAACCCTCCCTCCAGCCATCTCCCTTCCTAGGTAGGGAGCACTGGACTTGTTGTCAAGAAGATATGTGTTCAGACACTGCCTCTGACACTTCCTATCTATGTCATCATGGGAAAACCCCTTAACTTCTTCAGGCCTCAGCTTCCACTTCTATAAAATGGGGATAATAATAACTAAAACCTACTGCACAGGAGGCTTGTGAGCATTAAACAAGATGACATATATAAAATGATTTACAAATCTGTATAATGCTAGCTATTATTATTTATCTGTAAAATGGGCCTATTGTAAGGTTCAAACAAGATTATATACATACATGCATATATATATATAGTGTATTTATATACATATGTGTGTGTCACTTTGCAAACTTTAAAGTGCTGTGTAAATGTCAGTTCTTATTAATATTAGCCCCATCAGAAAATGTGAAATAAACCAAATTTGTCTATGGTACCCCAATCTTCCTTTTCTTCACAAGCTACCCCAAAATTTCATGTCAGGTAAAATTCTGATGAATGAGGCCACTAGGCATCCCAATGGATTGTACACTGGGCTTGGAATTGGAAGGATCTGGGTTTGAATCCTGCCTTAGTCAAAGTTAACTCTGTGACCTGGACAAGTCATTTAACGTTTCTGACCTTGTCTCCCATCTGCAAAATGGGTACAATAGAACCTACCACAAAGGGTTGTTGTGAGTATCAAATGAAATAGTGTCTCTGGTACAATTATTTTAAATGCATTCACACTGAAATGATAATGGTTAGGTTACTGTAATATACTGGAAAGAGCTCTGGTCTCCGAGCCAGGAGGAACTACGTGCATAGAAAATTGCCTTTTACTATCCACAGCAGCTAGATGGCACAGTGGATAGAGAGATAGACTTGGAATCAGGAAGACCTGAATTCAAATGCAGCCTCAGACACTTACCAGTTGTGTGACCCTGGGCAAGTCATTTAATTTCAGTCTGCCTCAGTTACCTCATTTGGAAAATGGAGATAATAACAGCACCTCCCTTCCAGGGTTTTTGCAAGGATCAAATGCCAGTTCTTGTATTACTGTTATTATTACTGACACTTGCTGTGTGTTTTTGAGCAAGTCACTTAATTTCTCAGAGTCACTGCTTCCCTGTCTGAAAAAATGGGGAGTGGTTAGGTGGCACAGTGAATATAGCACCGGCTATTTGAGTCAGGAGAACCTGAGTTCAAATTTGGCCTAAGACACTTAATACTTACTAGCCATATACCTTAGGCAAGTCACTTAACCCCAATTGCTCTGCCTTTCCCCATCTAAAAAGAAAAGAAAAGGAAAAGAAAAAATGGAGATAATCATAATACCCACCTCATCCAGCTAAATCAAATAAGATAATATATACAAAGCATCATATAAACCCTGAAGCACTAAATGTGAGCTATTAGTTCTGTGACCTTTCTGAGTCTATTTCCTCAGCTATAAAATTGAGATAATACCAGAACTATTGCCTCATAAAAAGTTGTTTTGTTGTGGGGAAAAAACACTTCATAACTCTTAAAGTACTATATAAATGTGAATTATCATCAGTGACTTAGCCTTCTTATGGGACATTTGTATTTTGATGGGGTACATATTTCTAAGCAAAGGAATGAATCTTTAATGGCCAAATTTCAGGCATCAGGGAACCAGATAGAGATATTTGTCTGGGCAAGCTTACACCCTGTAGGCAATTACTCTGGCTACGGTAAGGTCAGACTTGTTCCTTTAGACTAGGGGTGGGGAACCTACAGCCTTGGGGCCACAAATGGCCCTTTAGGCCCTCAAGTTCAGCCCTTTGACTGAATCCAAACTTCACAGAACAAATTCCCCTAATAAAAGGATTTGTTTTGTGAAATGTGGATTCAGTCAAAGGGCCAAACTTGAGGGCCTAGAGGGCCCTCAAGGCTGCATGTTCCCCACCCCCCCTGCTTTAGACCCAGAGGTGAACAATACAGTTTGCACAGGAAAAGAGCCTATATGTTCCTGGGATCCTTAACTGATTGCTGATGAGGAACCGGTTCTGATCTCTAGAAGTCAAGGGAGAGAATGACAGTGAGAGTGTCAAGTTTCCAACAAGGGGAACTGTAACTGTTGCCCCTTCCCTTGAGGAGACAAGGAGAGAGTCTTGTGGCATTTGGAGATGGACCAAAGAAAGGCTTCAAGATCCTGTGATCAGGGACCCTGATATAAGAGATGAGAGCCCTTTTTCTCCCAGATATAACTTTGGGGAAAAATCATGGTGTCACAGACAATGATTGAGAGTCCAGTTGCATAACTGAATGTGTAATCTATACCTCAGAGTTGCAGCCCTCCACTGGCCTCCTGACACCCCACAGACTGCCTTGAGTCATTCATCATATCCCGTGACCCGATGACTCATGCTCCTTGGTCTCCATTGGGCCACTGCCAATCAGGTGCTGGCTCAGCAATCAGAATTTAATCAACAAGGAGCTGAAGCTCTCAGCTTCAAACCCTGGCCTTTCCAATTCCTCAGTTGTCCTGAAAATAAATTTGGCCTTATGGAAAAAAAAGGGATCTAGAGGCAGGAGAAACCTACCTGTATTGGAATCCTGGCTCTGACCCTGGGCAAGGGTCTGTACTTACTTCTCTCATCCTTGAGTTCCTTACCTCATTCAATGGAGATAATAGTTGTTCCTTGAATGGTGGTTGTAAGGAAGGGATTTGGTAAATGTTAGAGTGTTATATAAATGAAATTTAGTATCATTAATTCTCCAGAATTTTTTGATTGGGAGATTGGGATTAAGAAGGAGGAATGTAGATAAAGTTTATGTTTTCTCCTCCCACATTAGTTCAGTCAGATGGGAAAAAGTAGGTCATAGATATGATGGTGACATAGTTGATGAAAAGGAAATATCTCCCTAATTAAATAATAGAAATAATTTACAATTAGATATTAACACTTCAAAATTGTATAATAACATTTGATGGAGAAGCAGCGTGTCATGGTGCATTGAAAGGGACTTCAGAGCCTGGAAGACTTGGGGTCAAACCCTATCCCTGGTACATGCCAGGTGTGAGAGTGTGAGCACAAGACTTAATCTGTCACTGCTGTGGGCAGCTTTATATGTTTAAAGTCCTCAAACTCTTAAGTGGGCAACTCTTAGGTGCCTATCTGCACTGGTGGAGGGAGTTTCTTCTTCCTTTGGTTCCCAAATTTCAAAATACTTCCATATAAATGTCTTCATTTTCTTCTTATTACAACCATCATTATTCATTATTACAACCTAATTACCTAACCTGGGAGGCAGGTTAGGTATTCTCACACTCATTTTACAGGTAAAGAAACTGAATACTTTGAGCAATTTTCCTAAGATCACACACCTAGCAAGTGACAGAGTAAAAGAAGCAAAATCCTCCAACTCTTAAGTCAGGGCCTTCTTCCCTTTCATTGTACTTGGATCTAAGGGGAATAAAAACAAAAGCTGTGGGGAAAAAAAGTGATTGTAGGAGATTCTAGAGAGATCCCCTGAGGCTCTTGGAAAAGGTCCTTATTCCTTACCTTTCCTCACAATCACTCTAGCCAATTCTTCAGTCACCCCTACCTCCACACACAGAGGTAAGCAGCATATGGTGCGAGTACCAATGACTTGGCACTCCAACCCTCCTCACCATAGGCAACTTTTAGCACTCTGTGACTCTGTCTCTGCCTCTCTTTCTCTCTCCCCCCTCCCTCATCTATCTCCCCTTGTCTATTTTGTCTCCTTCTATCTATCCCTCCCCTCATTTATTTCTCTCCTCTTCATCTCTCTGTCTCTGTCTTTGTCGCTGTCTGTCTCTCTGTCACTGTGTATGTGTGTATATGTGTGTGCGTGCGTGTGTGTGTGTGTGTGTGTGTCTTATATGCTTCATCCTCCAAATAGAAGGTAATTAGTCAGTGTCTATCAGCCCAACTTCTCACTAATCCTGGTCCAGGAAAAATAAAAGAAGAAATTGGAACAAAAATTTATAAAGTTCCAGGCAGTACACTAGATGCTATTGTTATTCTCATTTTACAGATGAGGAAACTAAGGCATACAGAGATTTAGTGACTTGCCCAGAATCGCATAGCTAGAATCAGAGGTCAGATTTGAATTCAGGTCGTCTTGACTCTAGGCCTAGCACTCTAATCACTATTAAATAGACATCTTTTCATCCTTTCACCAGAATTAAAGTCCAGGCATTCTTGCTCAAAATAAAAAAATATCCTCATGATTGTTCATAGGTCATATAATTTAATAATTATAACAAATGACCCACAGCTCTCTCTGAGCTCACACAAATCAGGTTCAATCTTGAGAGCTGGCCAAGTTGACCAAAGGGTCAATTGTCTTCTTTGGAGTTTTACTACAGGGAAATTTCCAAAATAAAGCATAGATATAGCTTATGTCTAATCAGGGGTGGGAAACCTACAGCCTCAAGGCCATACATAGTCTTCTAGGTCCTTGAGTGTGGTCTTTTGACTGAGTCCAATTTTACAGAACAAATCCTTTTATTAAGGGGATTTGCTCTGTGAAGTTTGGATTCAGTCAGTGTTACACTTGAGGACCTAGAGGGCTACATGTGATCTCAAGGCCACAGTTCCTCCATCCCTGGTAGGATTACTCAAATATGGGTAATAGAGTTCCCAACTTTCATGTAGCCACTCAGTATATAATATGGGCAGTAGGTTATTTCACTCTACAGAAAATGTATCAATATAGTGATGATTTGAATTCTGGCAGATACAGAGAGGTAATAGATTCAGGGGTGTGTGGGGGGTATACATATGTATTATGCATGTATATACAATATATAGTACATAAATATACATACATGTATACATATGCCAACACACCTGTGTGACACACAAATCAATGTACATGTGTGTGCGTATACATGTGTTATTAATAAATGTGTACATATATAGGTAGATGTATATCTACACATGTATCTATATATCTGTACATTTGTATGTATACATGCATCTATATATGTGTAGATTTATACATCAACAAATATATATTCATATAAATTCTATGTATAATTTGTCTAAATATACATATGTGTGTATGTGTATAGCCATTGAAGGCATTTGTTTTGCTTGACCATGTATATTTTTTACCACCCCAAAATTGTTTGTTTTTTCTTTTTCCAATGAAATGAGAGTAGGAGGGAGAGAAAATAGACTTCTGTTATTTTTTTTTTAAGGTGTGGGTGCTCCAGATGTAAAATGTTATATGCACTTTCAGATGAGATCACCATATGTATTTTTAGTTTTACTTCCTGGTTTTACTTTGTTAAAAGAGTCCTCTCACAAAGTGGGTGTAACTTTATGAATGTTTGTAATGTGAAAACAAAACATCAACAAAACTTTTTTTTTAAGATGCATAGGAACTCATGAATAGACACAGAAGCCTGAAGCAGTCAAATGCCTACTCAACTCCCTCCAAAAAGAACTTCAACTTGGGGTTGCTTTCAGGACAACCCTTTATCATTCCAGTGAGTCTCTCTTTCCCTGTACACTCTCCCTAAGACTAGTAGAAACTATTTTATGATTTAGATTCCCCCTTCCCCACCAGAAGGTGAACATACTTTTGGGACTGAACAAGTAAATCCCTTCTTATCAGACCTGAATTGTCCAAGGGACTTTTTTCTCCAAGTAGGGCTCTGAGCAGTAACTATGTGCACTATCGGGTTTTTCTCCAAGGAGTACACTGTGTCTGGAAATCCCCAGAGGAGGTGGAGCTCTCTAGTCATTGGAAAGTCATTTGAACTGAGGCTATAAGTCTGACCATCTGTTAGGATGTTACAGAGGGATTCCTGCCCTAGGTGGGAGGTTGGACCAGATGATTCTCCAACTCTAAGATCCTCTTCTATTTGCTAATAGTAATCCAAAAGCAATAGGCAATCTACAATCTATATTTGGTTTTGGATTACAGTTAAGAATGTACTCATTTAGAAATACACACACAGGGACCACACACACGCACAAGAAACCAAATGCAAACTCAGACTCATTAAGGGAGATATGGCGTACAGGATAAGGCTAGTGATAGGCCCACTATACTCTACCCAAGTCAGAACACATCTGCTATATACCATGATCAATTCTAGGCCACTTTTTAGAAAGAATATAGATAGGCTGGAAGCCTGACCAAAAAGGATGGCCAGGGTGGTAAGGGTCTCAAGATCATGCTATATGAGGATTACATGAGGATAGTAGGCATACTTAGCCCAAAGAAGAGAAACTGTCTTCAAATATTTGAAAAGCTGTCACCTGGAAGAAGGATTGGGCTTATTCTGTTAGGCCCCAGAGGGTAGAGTGAGGAGTGATGGATAGAAGTCATAAAAAAGTAAATTTACATTTAGAGTAAGAAAATATTTGCACACTGTACCAAGCCCTAACTGTGACTCCCTGTTAGTGTGATTGATCGATTGATTGAATGAGTGAAAAGTAATTTATTAAATGCTAACTACATGCCAGGCACCATAATAAGTGTGCAAAAGTAGAAAAAGTCCTTGCCCTCATGGAGCTTTCATTCCAATGGAGGAAAGAACACACATAGAAGAAGACATCTGAAGAAAGGAACAGCTGATGAATTGATCTATAGAGCAGTAAATTGACTAATCCTTACCAGGAATATTGATGGAATTTAATTACTGAGGCCAGAGCAAGAGGGAGAAAGCTTATAGAGCACTCCAATGATGGTAGGACAGATAAATGCTGAGACAGATGGCTGGGGTGGGTAACATTAGAGGGTCCCATGAATAAGACCTCAGACTCAGCTTTCCACTAGTGGTGAAAGAACTGGCATTTGATTCGCATATTTTTCTGGGATGGGATGTGGAACATGTTTTTGTTCTGTTATTTAGGGCCTGCTGGTTATAGCTCATCCCTGGATTTTTATACCCTGGGACTCGAACTCTGGGGTGAGAAATCCCAATGTGATTGGGCGCAAAGGGTGGCTAGGTGGTGCAGTGAATAGAGCACCGGCCCTGGAGTCAGGAGGACCTGAGTTCAAATCCGGCCTCAGACACTTAACACAAAAACTAGACTGTGACCTTGGGCAAGTCACTTAACCCCAATTGCCCTACCTCCCCCCCTCCAAAAAAGAAAAAGAAAAATCCAAATAAAAAAAAAGAAAAGAAAACTTTGCAAAGCAGATGCTTGTAATCCTTTGACCACCAGTGGAAAGTTGACCATGAAGTCTTATTCATGCAACCTCTAAAGCATCTGCCATGTGATGTTGTACATTATATTTATCTCTCTTAGCTCACTTTTGATTACAAGCTGCATGAGGACAAGAACTATCTATATCTCTACGAGGACTTCACATCGTATTCTGCTCACAGTAGACACTTGATGCATACAAGGTGAATAACTGAATGAATAAATTCATCTTGCTTCTTTAAAACCTCATGGATGGTGGCAAAGAAGTGGAAACTGAGGGAATGCCCATCAACTGAGGAATGGCTGAACAAGTTGTGGTATATGAATGTAAGGGAATACTATTGTTCTATAAGAAATAATGGGCAGGCAGATTTCAGAAAAACCTGGGAAGTCTTATATGAACTGATGCAAAGTGAAGTGAGCAGAACCTGGAGAACATTGTATACAGTAACAGCAACACTGTGCAAGGATCGACTGATAGACTTGGCTCTTCTCAGCAATGCAAGGATCTAAGACAGTTCCAAAAGACTCAAGATGGAAAATGCTATTCACATCCAGAGAAAGAATTATGGAGTCTAAATGCAGATCAAAGTGAGCTATTTTCTCTTTTCTCATTTTTTTCCTTTTTGTTCTGATTCTTCTTTCACAACATGACTAATGTGGAAATATGTTTAATATGATTGTACATGTATAGCTTCTATCAAATTGCATGCCATCTTGGGGAGAGTGGAATGGAGGGAAGGTAGAAAAACCTGAAACTCAAGATCTTATAAAAATGAATAAATATAAATATTATAAAAATAAAATTATCTTTACATGTAATTGGAAAAAATAAAATACTACTAAGGAAAAAAACAACCTCATGGAACCCCTGTTTCATTGCTCTTTACCAGCACAGACTGTAATATCTCTGTACCTTTTTTAGGTAATCTTTATAAATTGGTTTGAAAAATCATTACCTGATACCTAGTCTCCTGGTGATGAAACTCTCACACTTAGTCAAGCTAGAGCTTGGATGACACAAATAGTTTCTTATTGGGTCAGCACTCAAAGTCTGTGCAGTTGGATAGAACCTGCCAAAACTTACATTCCACTATCCCAGTCTTCAAAAATCCCAGGATTTTCAGATGACCAGGAAGGTCATTTCTACAACAAAGAATAGGACTATGTGGGAAACATTCCATATGTTGGAAAATATTAATTTTTGTCTGTCTTCATTTTCGTTCCCTCCAAGTGGCCGTTTTCTTTGGGCCCCTTCAGTTAATAGAAGAGGTTCTACTGAATTAGTTGGAAAATAAGAAGTTCAGTGCCCCAAGTCTCTCCCCCTCCCCCCCAGCCTCTCTGTGTGTGGAACTCCTGGCTCATCTGGCTGAATGTATTCAGGCAGCATTTCAAAGTTGCAGTGAATGTGTCTGAACCCTAGCCGAGGAAGATTATATCAGGGCATGATTTTCTTTGTAGAGTCCAGATAGGAACCTGATTTATAGATTCTGGGATCCCACAGTCTCTTCTTTGATTAGACATCAATCAGGTCAAGGGCTGAGTGTTCTTTCCTGCTTAAAGGTTTATTTGGGAACAGGGGGAAAAACAGTCCATGGTTTCTCAGAAAGATTGTTGACGGACCATTTATCTCTTCTACCAGCCAAAACAATTGGCCAAACACTCAAACACTATAAAATGGCCTTTAATGAGTCTCTAAGGGATGGAACCAGCATGACCAGAGGAAGGGACAAACCTAGCAAAAATTATCCAGTGGACCAATGTGCCTTCCTCTGAACCTGGCCCATCTGAATCTCTGCTTTCTGCAATGCTTCCCTCCATGGAATGGCCATCCAATGCCTTCCCCTGTCCTTTCCCCTCACCACCAGTTCCTAGGGGGCATCTGTCCAGCACCCCATCTTAAACTATCCTGGTCTAGAAATGTTCTTAACCTTTCTCTCCCCCCACTCCCTATTCAAACTCAGGGTCATCGATTAACAACTTCAGGGGCCATTAGAAATAATTTAATACAGTACTATAATTTAATGAATGAAGGAACCAAGGCCTAGAGAAAGATAATGGCTTGCCTGAAGTCACATGGGTAGTGAGCTGGCAGGCCAGGATTCAAACCTAAGCCCTCTGATTACAACTTCAGAACCCTTTCCACTATAGAATATTGTCTATGACTCGTGTCGCATTCCAAATGGTCCCAGGAATTCATTCAAGCTAAGGTACTGATGGATATGGCTACTCATTATAATCTCACTTTTGTGGCATACCTTCAATATTACAAAGTGCTAGCCTCAAAATGGCCTTGTATTGTCTCCACTTTATAAATAGAGAAACTAAGGCAAAGTGATTTGCCCGTGATCACCCAGCTGATATAAATGTTAGAGCTCTTGAATGCCAAATTATTAGCTCTTTCTACTATGCCATACTCTTGCCTGGTAGGGGCCTAAGAAAATGAAACAGAGGACAGATAAGTTTTAATGAGGTGAAGAGAATGGAGACAGCCAGATCAAGGGAAGGTGTTTTCCTTCAACTTCTCCTTCTGCCCAACCTCACTCATCCTAACTCTATTCTTCATCTTCACCATAAGCTCCAGTCCTTTTCCCCCTCCTTGTGTTATTACTGTCCATTGGTATTGGTATGGATTCACTTCCTTCCCTTCATGAGCTTTAGCCTGTAGTCGACACACTCAGTTATACATTATCCTCAACTCTTGAATCTCTTTTTCCCTTGTTCTTTCACCATTGTGGGTTGGAACCCCAACCCTGGACTACCCCACCATCCACCCCTAGCTTGACTTGCCATCCCCCATATATAGAAGTTCCAACCCCCTCATTAATTCCACCTTAGAGAACCCTCATCTTCCTTCAAGGCTCAACTCAGATGCCATCTTGTAAGGTATCCCACCTGGATCTCCCCAGTTGTTAGTGTTCTCATTCTCCTGAAAATAATGTGCATTTACTTATTTGTGTAGGTGTTGTATCCAATAAAATGTAACTTCCTTGAGGTCAAGAACTGTTTTTTTTCTATGTATTCCCAGATCCTAAAACAGTGCTTGGCACAGAGTTGGCACTAAATGCCATGGCAGGCCAGGTCCTGGCGGGTAGAATATAAAGGAAGGGCCTTGATCAGGTGAGGAATAGGAAGAGAATATCAATCAATTGGTGGTAGTGAGAATTCCAAAATGGAAAGGGGTAGGGACTAGAGCAGGGAGTCACAGAAAACAGTCTTACCCAGAACAGAAAATCCATTTTCCATTATTTTTCCCCTTTGGGACACTTTAAAACATTAATTACAGAGCTCCTGTCTCGTGTTGTTCATTCTTGAAGGTTACTTTAGCCCTGGTACTCATCAGTACCCTCTAGCCCAGGGGCCCCTCCCTTTGATTGGAGGGTAGAAAGCTCTTCTCAGAACCTTTTTTAAGGAGAGCTCCTAGGACTGCCACCTTTTCATTTCCCACCAGGCCCAACTCCTGTGGACTTCATCTTGACCGGTAGCTTTTCTTCATAACCCCACCACCACTTTTCAATTTCCTTTTATGTGTTGTCTTCCCCCATTAGAATGTAAGCCCCTTGAGGGCAGACACCCTATTTTTGCTTGTATTTACATTCCCTTGCTTAGCACAGTGCCTGCCTCATAGTTAAAACACTTAATAAATACTTATTGGCTGACTGATTACATATAGTGGTACAAATTAGATCATAAGATTATTATCAGTGCAGTGAATAGAGCACTGGCCCTGGAGTCAGGAGGACCTCAGTTCAAATCCAACCTCAAACATGGGCCATATCTCAGACGCTAGACTCAGACTTACTAGCCATGCGACCTTGGGCAAGTCACTTAACCCCAACTGCCCTGCCTTTCCCCCTCCAAAAAAAAAAAGATAATTATCATCAATCTAGCACTAGAAGGTACCTTAGAAACCATTTAATCCAACCATTCTTTTACAGAAAAGGAAACTGAGGGAAGTTATGTGATTTATAATATGTGATTTAAGTTATGTGACCCAAAGTCCCATAGATATAAAGTAGCAAAACAAAGTTGGGATATGAATCCAGACCCCTTGATTCCAGATTCAATGCTCTTATGATATCACTGGGTTGCCTAATGATATCAATAAATATGATGTCAATGTTTTCATGTTCTGTGATTTTGTCCCAGTGGGCAGGTCTTCCAATGGTGCAGATCAAAGCTGCTCTATAGTTTAGTAGGTGGCCCTTGAGAGTTGCTGTGGCCAAAAAACATGCAATCATAATTCCAAATAACCACCCCCCTCCCCAGGCCCATTAGGAGCCCAGAATTTCCATCCCTGTTTCTATCATCCAACCACTCCCTATATGACCTTAAGCATATCACTTTCTTTCCATGAACTTCAGTTTCCTTATTTATAAAATTAAGAGATTGAACTAGATCAGGGGTTCTTTCACCTCTTCTGTGTCATGGACCTGTCTCATCAGAAAAATGTTTTTAAATATATAAAGTAAAATACAGAGAGTTAAAGGGAAACCAATTATACTGAAATCCAGTTATCAAAACATTTTGTAAAACAAGTTTTTACAGACCCCTTAAACTAGATTATCTCTAAATCCTACCTTGTGTCTCACTTTCCTACTCTATAATCAATCCATCAACAAGCATTTATCAAATGACTACTATGTAGTAGACACTACAAATGGGAGTAAATGCTGGGTGGCTAGATGTGGGGAAGTGAGGAGGATAGGCTTATACCAGAAAGTTAGAATGAGTTTTCAAGTGCTATTGAACTGGGGTGAATGGTGAAAACACTGCAATCCAGCTTCCTCCCCCCATTAGAAAGAATGATTTATCCAGTGTCTTTAGGAATAAAGGAATGAATTCCGTGGAACTTCTCTAAATACTGCTGTTCTCAGTTTCAGCAGTCTCTCTCGTAGGTGGCTTAGTGACTGATAAATGAACTGTGGGTAGCATCTTTTTCCAGACCTTTTCCTCAGAAACCACTTTAGTTTAAAACAATCTCTTCCATGATTCAATATTGTTCTTAACAGACAAAGACCATGGAAAATTGTCTTCAGTCCAAACATCCAATATACTGCATACAGAAAGAACAGCTGAATGCCTGTTAAATGTTTTGCAGATTCTGGGGGTTTTTTGGGGGGGGAGGAGGGGAGAGATTGGAAGGTCAGAAAGATGGAGGAAATGTACCTCCAATATCTTCAAGTGTGAAATCCCAGTGGAAATTGGTAAGTTGAAAGAATAAACTCTGATAATCATTTTTTTCATTTGTCAAATTAAACTACACAGAGATATGAGGTGCAATGAGAAGAGTCCTGGTCTGGAAGACCTGCGTTCAAATTCAGGTTTTGCTACTTATTACTCATGTGACTTTGGGCAGATAGATCACAAAAATGAACTGATCAGATTTGAAAGCTTCTCAGGTCCCTTTCAACTCCAAAATCCTATCACCTCTACATCCTATATGTCATCAGAGCTTTCTTAAAGGATAGGGAAAATGATGCACCTTTGATTTCATGAGAATGGGGAACTCCTTCCACCAATAAAGGTCAGCCTTTTCTCTATACCTTATAGTCTTAGAGCATTGACTACAGAATCCAGAGCTTGAGTGACCAGGGTCACATAGTCAGTGTGTGTTAGAGAAAGAACTTGAACACAAGTCTCCCTAGGTTTGAGGGCAGGTCTTTATCTCTCTTAAAGGATACACATAACACACACACACACACACACACACACATTTCATTAAATTGAACCAGACATGAATGCAGATATCTATTTAGAGGTTTCTTCTATTCCAAGCATTTTTGTGTTATTTTCTATGTCTTTTCGAAGGGGCTGATTATACAATTATATGAGCCATGTAAAATGAAATGATACTCAGATACTCAAGGACACCAGGATTGGGTGTGCAGTGCCTGCAGACAGATTGGCACACACAAAGCATTCAGCCTGGGCATTTGGGTTTCTTCAAGAGTTTGGCTGGCTCATTGATTACATCCTGTCAAAACAGACCAGACCTGTTCAACAGAGTCCTTGGACAGTGGGAGCACACTCATAGCATTGACGTCACTGGGGCCCTTGTTCCTATCTCTAACTCAAGCTGGGTGGGAAGAAAGTCAGGCCTCTTTTTTAACTCAGGTTCAACAGATTAGCCGACCTTTCAAATACTCCATGTGGTCTATTTGCACCTCTTGCAGGGGCCACCATGGGCTAGAAAATATTGAGATCTGGCAAGAGTTCCCTTTCCCTGCTATTCACTCACACAAGCCCTATCTGGGCTCCCTCTTTTCTCACCTGACCCGCCTCACATTTTGATTCTTGTAGAAATGCCAAGTTACATTGAGGACTTTTCTGTACTCAAAGGTCTCTAAATGCCTCTTGAATCACCAGACCAAGGCTACTCAAAGCAGTATGAAAGCTTTATTTTATCCTCACCCCCTTCTATTCCTTTTACATCTTCTCTCCTTCCTTCAACATCATTGTACACATTTTCTCTGAACAAAAGGACAAGAACTGCTAATGAATTAGAGATTACAAGGATGTTTGGACATGGGTCATCATTTTTTTAAATAATTCTCATAGTTCACAGTTGTTTTTAGTTACATTCTGCTTTGTAGTTACAAAAGACCTGACACCTCTCATCTCATAGATAGCCATTAAGTACCAACTGGGTGTACAAACCTGTGTGAGGCATGTAGAGAGATAAAAATCTTACATGGGATACAATCCCTGCCCCCAGTGAGGTTACAGTGTAGTCAGGGGACAAGACATAATTCCTGGTAACTATATGATACAATATCCCATCCTAAATGCATCAGAGATCCAAAACAAAGGACTTTATGAAGTCCAAGGAGGAAGGATACTTCTTGAAGAAAATGGAATTTGAGCTGGACTTCAAAGAAGGGTAAAACTTCAAAAAGTAAGGAAAAGGTATAAGAAAAAATGTGAGCACAGACTCAGTGTCATGGGAACATAAAGCATATAGAAGGAGTCATATTTGAGTAGAGAGGGCATGGACAGGAATAATATAAGATATGTAGGAAGTTGTCAGACTTGGAGAGCCTTGAATGCCAGGCAGAGAAGTTGACCAAGGATCAATAAAGATTTTTTTGAGCAAGGAGTGACATGGTCAGATTGATGCATAAGAAAGATTGGTCTGAGAGTGGTATAGAAAATTGGTTAGAGGGGTGGAGCCAAGACGGTGGAGCAGAAGCACAAACTTGGCATGTGCTCCAGCTCCAACCACTTCCAATACCTGTAAAAAAAATGAATCTAAACAAAATTTAAAGCTACAGAACACACAAAGTGACAGAGAGAAACAAATCTCCTGCTGAAGACAGCCTGGAAGGCCGACAGAAAAGGTTTATCACAGCACACTGGGAGCTGAGCACAGTCCCACAGGAGCCCTGTAGTTCCAGCCCCAGGGTGGCTCCAACCAGGGCCGACCAGAGCGGACTTTAGGAGAGTGAATCACCAGCAGCTGTGGCGGTTTCCAGACTTCTCAACCCATAAACACCAAAGACAAAGTAAAAGGTCGTTGTGGACCTCTGTTGGATTGGGGGGGGAAGGGGATGGAAGAGCACTGTCTGGCCCCTGCCCCCAGGGCGAGAAGCAGCAGAGGCATGGCAGCTGCAGCTGCTGCCATGTGGCTGCCTCAGGAGCTCCTGGCCTGAAAATCACAGGGGGACCAAGAGATAATTCAGAAGGTAATTACTCTTGCTTTAACCTGCTTGGATTTGGATCGCGGTCTTGGGTGGTGGTCCTGGGGTGTGTGGCTAGTGAGCCAGAGCTTGTGGAGGCTGTAAAGACAGCACCCTCCTAATAGCTCTGGCAGTTGCAAAAACCCCAGTGATTTGGGACAAAGCTCTCTCCATTCTAGAAGCTGAGTTCTACCATGGCAAAGAGCTCAAAAATCAAAAATGGAAATATGAGCAAGCAGAGGAAGCAGAAACAGACCATAGAATCCTTTTTTGGGGACAAAAAGGATCAAGGCATGGAGCGGGAAGAAGACAGTGAAGTCAGAACTCCTGCATCAAAAGCCTCCAAGAAAAATATGAATTGGTTACAGGCCATGGAGGAGCTCAAGAAGGATTTTGAAACTCAAGTAAGAGAAGTGGAGGGAAAATTGGGAAGAGAAATGAGAATGATGCAAGAAAATCATGAAAAGTGAGTCAACAACCTTCTAAAGGAGACTCAAAAATACAATGAAGAAAATAACACCTTAAAAAATAGCCTAACTAAAATGGCAAAAGAAGCCCAAAAAGCCAGTGAGGAGAAGAATGCCTTAAAAAGTTTAATTGCCCAGATGGAAAAGGAAATTCAAAAACTCACTGAACTGAATAATTCCTTTAAAATTAGATTGGAGCAAATGGAAGCTAATGACTTTATGAGAAATCAAGATACTATTAAATAGATCCAAACAAATGAAAAAAATAGAAGGCAATGTGAAATGTCTTATTGGAAAAACCACTGACTTGGAAAATAGATCCAGGAGAGAGAATTTAAAAATCATTGGACTACCTGAAAGCCATGATCAAAAAAAGAGCCTAGACACCATCTTTCAAGAAATTCTCAAGGAAAATTGTCCTGATATTCTAGAACCAGAGGGCAAAATTGAAATTGAAAGAATTTACCAATTGCCTCTTGAAAAAGATCTCAAAAAGAAAACTCCTAGGAATATTAGAGTCAAATTCCAGAGTTCCCAGTTCAAGGAGAAAATACTGCAAGCAGTCAGGAAGAAACAATTTGAGTATTGTGGAAACACAATCAGGATAACATAAGACCTAGCAGCTTCTACACTAAGGGATCGAAGGGCTTGGAATATGATATTCTGGAGGTCAAAGGAGCTAGGACTAAAACCAAGAATCACCTACCCAGCAAAACTGAGTATAATGCTACAGGGGAAAATATATTAATTCAATGAAATAGAGGATTTTCAAGCCTTCTTGATGAAAAAACCAGAGCTGAACAGAAAATTTGACTTTCAAATACAAGAAGCATGAGAAGGTAAACAGGAAAAAGAAATCATAAGGAACTAATTAAAGTTGAACTATTTACATTCCTACATGGAAAAATTATAATTGTAACTCATAAAACTTCTCTCAGAATGAGGATAGTTGAAGGGAATATATATGTATGTGTATATATATATATATGTATGTATAGCAGGGTGTATGTGTATATAAATATATATGTGAGTGTGGGCATATGTATGTTCATGTATACATAGACAGAGAGCACAGGAAGAGTTGAATATGAAGGGATGATATCTAAAAAATAAAATTAAGAGGTGAGAGAGGAATGTATTGGGAAAATGAGAAAGAATTACAATCTATCTATAATTTAGATAGATTGGGGTAAATTATCTCACATAAAAGAGGCAAGAGAAAACTGTTACAATGGAGGAGAAGAGCAGGAAGGTGAAAGGGAATGGGACAACTTTATTCTCATTGAATTTGGCTTAAGGAGGGAATGATATACACACTCAATTGGGTATCTTACCCTACAGGAAAATAGGGAGGTAGGGGACAAGAGGGGGGATGATGGAAGGAAGGGCAGATTGGGGGAGAGGGTAGTTAGAAGCAAACATTTTTGAAAAGGGACAGGGTTCAAAGGAAAAAATAGAATAAGTGGGATGGGATAGGATGGAGGGAAATATAGTTAGTCTTTCACAATATAACGACTATGGAAATGATTTGGGTAACTACACATGTACAACCTATATTGAATTGCTTATCTTCCCAGTGGGGGCAGATGAGGAGTGAAGAAGGGAAAAAATGTGGAACTCAAAGTTTTAAAGACAAATGTTTTAAAAAATTGTTTTTTACGTGCAACTGGGAAATAAGATATACAGGCACTTGCCCTACCAGAAAGTTAGGGGGGTAACGGGGGAGGATATAAGAGAGAACAGATTGGGGGAAGAGGTATTCAGTAGGCTTGCTATTTTGGGGTAGGGTAGGGGAAAGACAGGGAGAAAAAAATTGTAACTCAAAATCTTGTGGAAATGAATGTTGAAAACTAAAAATAAATATTTTTTTAAAAAAGAAAGAAAATTGGTTAGAGAAGGGATCAAGAGGAGAGAAAAGAAGACCTATAGAAGGCCATTATACTTAGTTCAATCAAGTGTTAATGAGAATCTGTACTATAGGAATGGAAATTAACAGCCTTTTGCTTCTGTGAAGGGGGTAAAAATCTATTGATTTATGACTTCTCTAGAAATCATTATGATTCATAGTTATAGGATGCCTCTGTAGAAACTCCCTTCCCTGAAGACCACTATGTGTTCCCTCATTCCCATCCATGTCAGCCTCATCCTTCCAATATCCCTATCCCACTTTTCCCCTGCCTTGCCTTGCTTTCCCTTCATTTCCCTTTTCTTCTTTTTCCTTCCCTTCTCTCTTTTTCCTTTCTCTTCCCTTCCAACCCCTTCTCTTCTTTTCCCTTTCATTGTGCCCCTTGGATGGCCTGTTTTATTGTTAACAAACCATCCTTCATATTAGACCTAAGGCTTGCTAGGTGGTGTAGTGGATAGAGCACTGAACTTGGAATCATTAAGATTCATCTTCCTGAATTTAGATCTGACCTCAGACACTTCCTAGCTGTGTGACCCTGGGCAAGTCACTTAACCCTGTTTGCTTCAGTTCCTCATCTGTAAAACGAGCTGGAGAAGGAAACAGCAAACCACTCTAGTATCTTTGCCCCCCAAAAAACCCCAAATGGAGTCATGAAGAGTCAGACACAACTGAACAACAATTAGACCTAATGTCTCCTCCCCTAAAATTATTTTGTATGTATTTTTGGCCTTATTTTTCCCATTTGAATGCACATTACTTGAGGGTAGGAACAGTTTTGTTTTTTTCTCTGTTTCCTCACAGTGTCTGGCATACCATAAACACTTAATAAGTGCTAGATGGAAGACACTAATTTTCACAACAACCTTGTGAGATATGTAGTGCTGAATCTCAGAGAGAGTGATTTTCTCTAGAAACAGTTTTATAGGAAACTGAGTCTCACAGAGATAAAGTGTCTTATCTCTGTAGCTGATAAGGGTAAGAGCTGGACCTCAAATCCAGATTTACTAACTCACTGCACAATGTTGTCTCTGAAATATATCGTGTCAGGAACACTCAACTGAGTTCTCGTAACTGGCAGGACTTAATGCTTCATTCCTAAACAATCCTGTGTTGCACTTGTTCCTTAACCTTGTCTTCTCGCTACCCTGTCTTGCATCACGTTAGACATTACTTACACTTTTAATTGCTTTTTTTTCATTGCTTAACTCATCCTGAAGTCAGTATTTCAGTGAAAGAAGCAAACAAAATCCTGGCTCCTCTCCCAGTTTTTCCAATTTTCTCATTGCTTTGGGGGAAACTGACGGTCTTTTTCTTTTTTTCCAATACAAATAGAGACAGAGGTATTATTGGTCAGTAGAAAGAGTACTAGACCTAGAGTTAGAGAGAAGAGGGACAAGAGTCCTGATTTAGTCAATTATTATTTGTGTGACCGTGGCTAAGTCACTTCTACTTCACCTTTCTCAGGATTAGATACCTCATTTGTATAATAAATGGGTTGGTAGGTGCAGCTAGGTGGCACAGTGAATAGAGCACTGGCCCTGGAGTCAGGAGGACCTGAGTTCAAATCTGATCTCAAACACTTGATATATTTACTAGCCCTGCCTTCCCCCCCTTAAAAAAAAAATCCCAAAAAATAAATAAATAATGAGTTGCCAGGAATAGGCTGGTAAATGTTTTAACAAGTGATTGTTAGAGAGAAAAAAATCTGTACAAGACACTTCATTTCTCCATCAGTTTAAGTCTAGAGAATCAACAGAATCAAGTCCTGGTTTGTTGATTTCTGCATTGTAAATGTTCTCACTGAAAATTTAACCATTGGTCCTACCTAGCCAGTATAACCTGTATTGGCCCTACCTAGCCCATATAAGGGGCAGCTAGATGGTGCAGTGGATAGAGTGCATGGCCTGGAGTCAGGGAGACTCATCTTCCTGAGTTCAAATCTGATCTCAGATACTTACTAGCTGTGTGACCCTGGGCAAGTCATTTACTCTGTTTACCTCAGTTTCCTCATCTGGAAAAATAAGCTAGAGAAGGAAATGGCGAATCATTTCTTTGTCTTTGATAAGAAACCCTCAGATGGGGTCCAAGGAGTCAGACACAGCTGAACAACAACAAAGCCAGTCTGAGTTTGTTACAGAGCTCCCTTGGGTCAGGCTGTTGGATAAAGTCATTTCATTTCTCTGATCCTCATTTTCCTCATCTACAAAGGGAGGGATTTGGCCTAGATGATCTCTATGGTCCCTTCCAGGTGTAAACCAACGATCTTATGACCTCTATGATTTCAGTTCCTGCCCTTCCACTTCTGCATCTATATTCCTGTGTTTATGGAACTTCACAAGCCCACTGGCCATTCCTGCAGTGATTTCAGGCCTTCTTCAGAAGGGCTTTTTCTGTAGGATGTTTTCTCTAAGTGACAGCATCTGAGACACACAAGCTCAGCTGAGACCAAGAGAAAACTTGCCCTGGTCAATCACAATGAAAGGGGCCATCTCGTCCTTCATTTCTATAAATAGATTGATCTGGCCTCTATTTACAAGGAAGGGCACTGGAGGCTGTACAGCCTGTGTCTCCTGTGTATGTGTGACTGGACAAGTGACCACAGTTCACCCAGAGGTAGTTACCAGGGATTTAGGCTATGTGAGGAGGAGGAGAGGAGATGATGAAATCCATCCTGACTTACAGCAACAGATGGTTCCTTACCACAAACTTGTGCTTGGTCATCTGCTCTCTCAATCACACCAAGAGAACAAAATGGCCTAGAACCACATGAACTGGAGTAATGATTATGTGGCAAGAAAGGTCATAGAATCAGAGAGCGACAGCTGGAAGGACCTTTGAGACCACCTCGACCAACTGAGGCTTGGATTCCAAGGTTAAAGGGGTCCTCTGATTCCAAACTTATCACTCTATCTACTATAAACCATGCTGTATCCCTGTAAGGTACTGAGAAAACAAGCATGTAGCCTGGCCCTCCGGGTGCAATTTTCTTAATATTTCTTAAAAATAATAACAACAGTTAACATTTAAATGGTACTTTAAGGTATTCAAAGCACTTTCCATCTGTTATCTCATTTGTTCTTTATCTCTTTGTTATTTCATTTGTAAGGTATGTGATGCTATTATATCTACTTTACAAATGAGGAAACTGAGGTAAAGAGGGGTTAAGGGCCTTGCTCAGGGTCACAGAGCTGGCAAGGAGTTGAGGTAATAAAATAAAATGTTTCTTCTTCTAAAGGAAGTATTCTAAGGAAGTATTGATCAAGAAGAGCCCAGGCTAGATTGCCTTTGGGGAACTGCAAAGGCCTTTTAATGACCAAAAACTTCCCCCTTGAAATCATGTAATCCATGGAGCCAGCCTCATAGAATAATTTTATATGCCCAAAAAAGGCTCCTTTTCCTGAAAAGTTGGGTTTGGAGGCCAAATTATAAAGAGTTATACAGAATGAGGTCCTTGGAGCTTCTCTTCTCTTTGTGGGTTTGAATAGAAACAATCTATTTTATTTGACTTAATTTTGGCTTATTGACTATAGATATTCTCCCACAAGGATGAGTCACCAGAAATGACATTGTAATCAGACCACCACTGTCCACAATTCAAATAGATAAAATACAAGGGAGTGGAGAGTTAGAAAGGCAATTCTTGGATCAAGTAACATCAACTTTGCAGAAGGCACAAAGTTGGAAGGAATAGCTAACATCTTGGATGACAGTCAGGATCCAAAAATATCTTGACAGGTTAAAACATTGGACTGAAGCTAAAGGAATGAAATTTCATTGGGATAAATGTAAAGTCTTACATTGGGTTCAAAAAATCAAGCATTTTGTCTGATAAAGATCTAGGATTTTTAGTGGGCAGTAAGTCTAATATGAGTCAGTAATGTGATTTTTTTAAAAGAAGTGAAAAAGTTGATGTAATCTTGGGTCATATTAATACAGACAGAGTAAGGACTAGGTAGGCCCTTTTTTACTGCCCTGGTCAGACCCCATCTGGAGTACTGTGTTCACTTGTGGGTACCAGATTTAGGAAGCACATTGATAAGCCACAGAGGGTACAGATAAAGATAGCAAGGTTGACAAGGGACTCAAGATTTCACCATAAATGGATCATATGAAGGAACTAATATTGTTTATCCTGCAGAAGAGAAGACTTGAGTGGGGAGAGGAAGGCATAATAGCTTCTTCAACTAAGTGGAGGATGGTCAGTGGAAAGAGGAATTAGAGTTGTTCTCCTTGTCCCCAGATAGAAGACCTAGGAGCAATGACTGGAAGTTATGGAGATGTATATTTAAGCTTGATTTAAAGAACTTCGTATCAGAGTTAACCAAAAGCAAAAGCTGGATGTCTACTTGCCTGGTTTGTTATGGAAGGGATTCTTATTGGGATACACGTTAGACCAATGATCCTTAACCTGGGGGATGAGAGAAGGGTTCATGGATAGATTTGAGGGAGAGTCTGTAAACTTGAATGAGAAAAAAAAATCACATATTTATTTTCACTGTTAGTCATTTTCAGTCATGTCCAACCAACTCTTCATGACCCCATTTTATGGTTTCTTGGCAAAGACAGTAGAGTGGTTTGCCATTTCCTTCTCCAGCTCATTTGACAGATGAAGAAACTGAGGCAAATTTGAACTCAGGTCTTCCTAACTCCAAGCCCAGGACTCTATCCATTGTGCCACTTAGCTACTCCAAACTAGCCCCATTAGCCTCAACCTGAAATATAACATTTCCTCCAATTATTTAAAAACATTATTCCGAGAAAAAGTTCATAGGCTTCTTGAAGACTGCCAAAAGGGTCCAAAATACAGAAAAAAAGTTAAGGATCCCTGGGTTAGATTATATGGCCTCTGAAGTACCTTCCAAATAAGATATTCTGTGACCATTTCTTGATTATATCATACAAACTTAGGTCCTAGGTGTCAGTCCAATGAATAGAGGAAGGAAACTATCCTAGTGGGAGGATTTGAATGAAGTCATAAGAAAGGAAAGGGGGAAAAACTTACTTTGAGTCTCAGCTCTTACATTTGTTATCTAGGTGACCATGGGCAAATTATTTCACATTAGTTTGATCATCTCTGAAAATGGGGACAATCACTAACCCTCAGAGCTGTTGGGAGAAAGGGTTTATAAATAAAAGCATGTTATTGTTAGGATTCTTGCAGTCACCTAAAACTGCCTCCTCCATTTGTCTATTAAAGAACTAGCCAACTTCTGAATTCTTTCTCTCAACCCTAAAAATCTCCATTATAAAGGGGGACGGTGTAAGTACATAGGAAAGGTATAAAGTAGTATGAGAATTCTGAGAAGAAAGAGATTACTTCTGACAGGGGTGGTGGTAAAATCAGGGAAGAATGAATTGAAGAGGAAATCAGAGTCTAACTTTTCTTGGGTTAAAATATTACCTTCAGAATATGTTTAATAGGAATGTATATGTAGAGCCTTTATCAGATTGCATGCCATCTTGGGAAGGAGGAAGGGGAAGGAGAGAGAGAAAATTTAAAACTTATGGAAGTGAATGTTGAAAACTAAAAACAAATAAATGTATTTTTTAAAATATTACCTTCAGCAGGTACCTTTTCAAATGCAAACATGTTATTGTTTGTTTGGTTGGTTGGTTGTTTGGTTGTTGGTTGTTTGGGTGGTGGTGGTGGTGGTGGTGGTGGTGTCCAGTCATGTATGACTCTTCATGATCCAATTTGGAGTTTTCTTGTCAGGAATACGAGACTGGTTTGCCATTTCCTTCTCCAGCTCATTTGACAGATAAGGAAATTGACAGGGTTAACTGACTTGCCTAGGGTCACACAGCTAGTAAATGGCTGAGCTCAGATTTAAACTCAGAAAGATGAGTCTTCCTGACTCCAGGCTTGGTACTCTATCCACTGGGCCACCTAACTGCTCCACAAACATGTTAATAAACTATAAACTCCCCATGGGCAGGGACTGTGTTTTATCGAAGCTTTCTATCTCCCCCGAGCTTTACATAGTCCCGATGGATTCACTCTTTGGCTTTCTCCATCCTCCAGCCTCACAACCTTGCCTTCTTATCCTGGAGACATTTCCACCATGAATTCTCACTCTCCAAATTGGTAACTCCCTAGGTCTATGGTTTACTTAGTTCCTTCAACCATGCTATTTCACTCCCAACTTGATTCACACTCCCTTCTCTACATTCAACTGACACTTAACACAAATTTATTAAATAAAATTGAATCGGCTTGATTTGAGTTACCTGGGAAGAGTAACAATTTAAATCACCACACTGATTATTACATTAGCAAAGGCTGTGGCTATTGATGAGGGAGGAAACTATAACAGAATAATTAAATACTGGCCAAGGAAATATGAGAAGGAAAGGTTAGGTTAGGCATCACTCAAGGAGGGAATTACTGAGGAAGTCATGCAAGAATGGCCAGGAGACAGATTGAAAGTGTTAGGTACCTTTTAGAGAAAGGAAGAGACACATAAACTTCACCTACCTAACATGTCTATCCAATTCTGGGTCCTTATCACTCAATTCAATTCAACAGACTGGACTATGACATCCAAAATGCTATCCTAAGGCCCCTTCCAACTGCAAAGGTCTGGGAACCTGAGAGATCTGCTGGAAGTGAATCCAAAAAGTCAAGTTTCAAATCCCGGTGTGACTTTAGGCAACCAACCTTGATTCTCTGGATAGAGTGCTGCAGTAGAAAGATTGTTTGATCTAATGTCAGAGAAGCCCAGTTCTAATCTTGGCTCTGTGTGGCCTCAGGCAAGTGATTTCCTCTCTCTGGGCCTCTGTAAAATGAGGGAGCTAGCCTCCTAAATGGACTCCAAGGTCACTTCCAGCTTAAAGTCTATCATCCTCGTGAATCCTTTGATCCTCCCTTTCTCTTTTTTCTCTCTTTGAGTGCTCAAATAGAATGACAGGTGAAGTTGAAAGAGTAATTGTTCTTGATAATAGCTCCATGTGTCTTAATGTCTCTTCCAATCACATAAAGAAGAACCATCACCCAGAAGAGCCTGATCAACTTCACAAGATGAAAGGAATTTGGAATTTTTTTTAGTGTGTGAAGGACTCTCTGATTATACTTCCTAGGTAAGTAGAGGCATCACTTGGCTCAGACTAGCATAAGGCAAACCTGCTCCCTTTAAACTTGACCTATAAAAGAGACCAGACCTGAGAGCCAGGGGTTGATCCACAGAGAGACCAGAGACTTGAGAATAGATCTAGGTCTCTGAAAAGGAAAACTGTCCCCACAGGAAAGGAGAGTGTTTTGATTGTCTGGAACTTCTGGGAGTCCCAGTTTCTGCATTCTTCTTGTGAACTGAAATAAAGACTTTCCTGTATCTGACTGCAATGTCACCTTGAATAATCACACAGGAAGTGGGGCCCTTTAAACCACATCTGGGGAGATGTAAAAATGAGCTCAATTGAGATTTCTATAGGAACCCCTGGGGCAGGGGGAACAAATGAGACAGATTCTGAGGCTCAAATATGATTTGGGAGGTCAGACCCCCCAGTATTCAACCTGGTCTATATAAACTCAGAGCTTGGGATTCTAAGCTATGGTTTATACATGGAAGAATGTTCTTTGTTCTACAGAGTGGTTTGCACATGCCTTGCCCTCTGCTTACATCATAATTCACTCATTCATTTATTCAACCAAAATGTATTATGATCCTACTACATGTAAGATATTGTTGTAGGTCCTGAGAGAGTTACAAAAATGAAAAGTTATACCAAGAAAGTTATAAAGACCTGGTCTCTGTCTTCAAGGAGATCAGAGTCTTGTAGGGAAGGTAAGAGAGAACCATCATACATGGTAGCATGCAATAAATGCAAGGGAGAAGCTCAAAGTACTATGAGAGATTTAAGGAAGGAGAGACAGCTTCTGACTACAGTGAAACAAACATTTACTAATCACCCACAATGTGATATTTTGCTAAAAATTAGAGATGCAAAGAAAAGCAAAAAACAGTCTTGCTCTCAAGAAACAGTCTAATGGGGGACACCAGATGCAAATCATTAGTTATAAAAACAAAGAAGAGGCAAACAATTGTGTGCAAACAAGACACATACAAGATAAATCAGAGATCATGAGTGGAGGGAAGGTAAGATAAGGAGGGAGAGAATTGCAGGCCTCGGGACAGCCAGTGAAAACATAAGGAGAATGACTGGAATACAGAGATCGTGTGTCTTGTGCAAGGAGGCCAATGTTACTAGATTGAAGAACACATGGGAGACTGGGGAGGGGGAGAATATAAGAGGACTGGAAAGGTAGGAGGGGGCCAGGTTGTGAAGGGCTTTGAAGGCCACACACAGAATTTCATACTTGATTCTGGAAGTGATAGGGAGCTATCTAACTGGAGGTTATTGAGTCGAGGCATGATAAGGTCAGGCCTTCATTTTACAAAGATCAGTTCAACAGCTGAGTGAAGGATGAACAGGAGTGGAGAGAGACTTAAGACTTAATGGAAATTAACCAAAAGGCTCTTTAAATAGTCTAGGAATGAGGTGATGAGGGCCTGTAGCAGGGTGGTAGCAATTTTCGAGGACAGAAGGGACCCTCTAGGAGAGATTTTATGAAGATAGAATTACTAGGATTTGGTAACAGATTGGGGTGGGGGATTGTGGCATTTGAGGGAGTGGCATTTGAGCTGGGCCTTAAAAG
Organism: Petaurus breviceps papuanus; assembly: GCF_028583685.1. Lineage (NCBI taxonomy): Eukaryota > Metazoa > Chordata > Mammalia > Diprotodontia > Petauridae > Petaurus > Petaurus breviceps. Next base: position 30,561,285 of record NW_027187460.1, read on the forward strand.
TTTATATGTATATAGCACATGACCATTGACAAAGCGTTTTCTTTACAAGAGTCCTGCAAGGTAAGCAATGCAAAAGGAGAATCCAAGAATGCCAGAGATGGAAAGAAACCCAGCAGATATCCAACTTACAATATCCCCAACAAGTGAATACCTTGCCTCCCCTCTGAGGAGCTCCTGTGTCTGGGAACCCACCACCCCATTCCATTTTTATACAGCTCTAATTGTTACAGTATTGAAAAGAAGGATTGCCTTTCAACCAAGTAGAAATCTGGCTTCCTCTAATTGTTCCTGTTTGGGCCCCTGGCACTAGGCAAAGCATATCTAACTCCTCCACATGACAAGTCTTTAAATACTTGAAGAAAACTATTATATTCTCCCCCAGTCTTCTCTTCTCTAGGTTAAACATCCTCTGACCTTTCAATAGATGTTCAGATAATGTAGTTTTGAATCCCCTCAACAATATAGCCAGGTCACAGCCCAACCATCTCACCGGATGTGCTTCAGTTTGTCAGGGGAAGAGAGAAAAGGAGAAGGGGGGGAAGGAAAGGAGAGGAGGGGAGGGGAGAAGAATTGGTAATAGACTGATGAGAAGGGGGTTAGAAGATCAATGTAGAGGATCCAAATGTTTTTGCAAGAGGAAAAAGAATATGGAACAGAAGGAATGAATTCATATAGGGATGGGATGGTTGGAGGAAATGTCAGTAATTCCAACAAGACATATGTGTGAGATACAAATGAAGTGTGCTAAGGTTGGGGTCTTAAGGTACATGCTATGAATATGAGTGTGAGGCAGTTGTCCTTGGAATGTATTCTGTGTCTTAATGCCACCCCCACCCCCACCTCCACTCTAGGTTTTGAAGCTATGATCAGATATTAATCAGATTCTATATTGCACAGCAAATCCAAATGTCGAGTTTCTGAGCTCCATACAGTCTCTGTATTGGCAGAAATGTGCCTGGGAGATGGAGAGTGGGGGCAGGGAGGAGGGGAGACACTTGACTTAAAGTCTTAGATTCATAACAATTAGATAGGTTCATCCTCACTCTGAAGACAACTATATATTCACTATAGTACCTCTAATGAAATCCTTTACTGTTTGGAGGTCCTGTCAGAGATTGGGCTATGCTGGAATAGCCCACAAGAACTCCAGCTTGTCTCTAGAGGCTTAATGTGGCTCTAGTGGTGGAGCTGGTCACTGTCCTTCCTGAAATCTGGTGCCCAAAAGTGAACACAACACTCCAGATACTGTCTTTCAATAGAAGAATATTATTTCAAGTCTTTTTATTAATCAATCAACAAGGATTTATTAAGTAGCTATTATGTGCCAGATACTGTTCTAGGACCAGGGATACAAATGCAGAGAATGAAACAATTCCAACCAGCAAGAATTTTGACATTTTGACACAGGTAGAGGTTCAGCCAACGTCATCTAGCTAGTAAATAATGGGCCACATTTCCAACCCCAGTCACCACTACCTTTTCTCCCCCAAATAAAAATAGCAATGAGCTGCAACTTGAAAACAAATTTTTTACTCATGTTGTAGAAAGTTTCTCAATAAATGAAAATTACTTTTTTGGAAATTATTTTTTTGAAATAGCTTTCAAAAAGCATTGTTTTGAACAAGGCTATTCAGAAAGCCAGATAAAGTGCTAGGCTAATTTTCTGCATTAATCTCATAGGAAAAGCTCTCAACTGGTAGTCAAAAGTCCCTGGTTCATGTCCTGGCTCTGCCAACATGTTGTATGAGGTTGGGCAGATCCCTTCCCCCATCTGAGACTCAGTTTCCTCCTCAATAAAATTAATGGTATGGTATAGTAGAGAACAACACTCTGTTAATTAGATTGTCAGCTCCTTAAAAACAAGGACTGTCTGAGGTGGCTAGGTGGTGCAGTGAGTAGAGTGCCAGCCCTGGAGTCAGGCAGACCTGAGTTCAAATTCAGACTCAGACACTTAACACTTCCTAGCCATGTGACCTCAGGCAAGTCACTTAACCCTAACTGCCCCTCCAAAAAAACAAAATAAAACACAACAAAAAAGAACAAGGACTGTCATTTGCCTCTTTCTGTATCCCCAGTGCTTACCATAGTATACAGAACATAGTAGGCACTTAATAAACGTTTACTGAATTATTTAATTGAATTATTTAAAGTAATGAAAACAGGGTTCAAATTCCATTTCTGTCAAGTTCTGCTTGTGTGACCCTGGGCAAGTCACTATATTTTTCTGAGACTCATTTTCCTCTTCTAAAACATGGAGCTGCCTATCCTTATAATACCTACTTTACAGGGTTGTTAGGAGAAAAGTGCTTTGTAAACCTTTAAAATTATATTTTTTAAATGTGAGCTATTATTGATACTAGACTTTAAAACTCTAAGTACTTTCTCATTCTGACATTTTTGTCATTGATCCCTCTCTCAGGTGACCTCTTACCCTACCAGGAATTGTCAGTTCCAAATAGTTCATAAGAGGGTTCTGGGAATTACTCTGCTCACCCCCTTCACAAAAATGTCTGAGCTACTTTAACACCATCCCCAGGGAGGGTTTTTTTCCGGCGATTTGCGCAGCTAGAACTGAAAAATCCAGCCTGGCTCTCCAGACAATTTGACCTCTAGAGCAAAGGAAGGGAGTTGTTGGCAGAGTAAAGAGGCCTTCCCTTGGACACTATCCTCACTTCCAAATTCAGCTACACTCCGGTGGAACAGACCGCCATTGTTCTGCTCCAGAGGTGGTTTCATCCAAGAATTAGAATTCTCTGGGGCTTGGGATTCTCTCTGAGGGGTAAGTGAATAAGTGGTGCCATTGGGTAAGCAAGTGACCTAGAAAGGTGAGTGGATTAAGAAGCACCCCATGGAAGAACCACAAAGAGGATGCGCCAGGGCCATTGGGGAGAATTATAGCCTGTCCTCCCTCTCTGGGCAGAAAATCAAGAGAAATCTTGCTTCTAATACAGTCCTGTAAAAACTCGCCTCAGCAAACAAGCAGGACGCTGTGTTATACAGTGTTTTCAACAGGATTTATGGGTTGATTCATATTATTAATTCTAGGAAAACATCTCCAGGTCTGCAGGAGCATATTTTCCAGGAGCTCCCATGGAGGTAAAAGGAGAGAAAGACAAGAAAGGCAGGAGCCAGGCTTCATCATTGAGCTCTCCCTTAAAACAAACCAACTGACTTCTGTAAACAAGCCAAGTTAGCACATGTGACTTAAACAGAGATGGAGCCCCCTTAATTTGGAGCCGAAGCTAAGTGTGGTTCTACTTAGGGGTTGGCTTCCGGCCTATCCTGTGACAGTCAGCAACAGAATCATCAGGTTTGCCCTCTTATGAGTCCAGGTCAGTCCTGCCCAGAGCTGTGCTAATTAGCAGAAGCAACCCCCCCCCAACACACACACCCCGTCCTCCCAACCCCATAAAGAGACCTTAGTACATAGAACATAGAATCTCAGAACCAGAAGGTCATCTAATCCAACCCCTTCTGAGGGTTCTCCTTGGTATGATAATAAATAACAGCATTCTCGGAACACACACAGCAAATTCTGTGAATTAGTAAGCGTGATAAGGAATCAACCAGAAAACAGACTACCTACCCTCAAGCCTGTGCAGAAGGCCAGCACTAGCTTCCCCTTAGCCATCTGGTCTGGCTGGCTCTCCTGGGCGACTTCTAAGCCCACTGCCAGCCTCAGCCCCTAGAAAGCATGCTTAGGGTTTTGTTCTCTGGTCATTTGTGATGTGCAGTTATGAAACCAAAGGTCTGGATTCTTGTACAATCTGCAGCAGAGAAAGAGGGAAGGATAATTCAGATTGGTCCTTTGTTCCATGAGTGTCTTCCTTATCAGGTATGGGGGAAGGGGAAGACAGCCTGGTAATTGAAGCCTTTGAGGAAGTTTCAGTGGCTTAAAAAGATCCAACCCACCTCCATCACCAATACCACCACCACAGCTTCCTGCCTACATGCACAAACCAAAATCTTTTTTTATCAAGGCTTTATTTTAACATGCTTCAAAATGGAATTTAGCTAACAATTCCAGAATGCCAGTGTCCAGAGGCAAAACAGACCTGAGATTGTAGAAGCTTTTGAAAGGAAGCTCGTTGTAAAGAAGCTACTGGATCTGGGGCCAGGAAGGCTTGGCTTCAAATTCTGCTGCAGATAATATCTGTGTGACCCTGAGCAAGTCACTAGCCTCTCTATGCCTCAGTTTCTTCATCTGTGAAATGAAGATGTTATATTTAATGACCTCAAAAGTTTCTTCCATTTCTAAATATGTGATCCTGCCATCTTCCCTCTGGCTGAGTCTAGAACTCAGCACAATCTGAGTCATCAGAAGACAATAACAGTAGTAATAAACAAAGGTTTGCAAAGCACTTTACATACATTATTTCATTCAAGCCTCAATACAACCAGCAAAGGGCTCGGCACATAGTAGTGTTTGTTGACTGACTAAAATAGGTTCTATTATTCTCATTTTATGCATAAGTAAACTGAGGCTCAGCAAGGCTAAGAGACTTGTCTATTGTCACACAGCTAGTAAGTGTCTGGGGAAGGATTTGAATCCCTGTCTTCCTGATTCCCTATTCACCATACTTTTCCTCTTGAACACAAATTTCATGCTCCCTCCAACTTCATTGCCAATCCCTGATGTCAATTTCTGGCTGAGGTCAGAATCCTGCTTCCCAGATTCAACTCTTGAGGAACCTGCCAGGCAACGTCTAAGATCAAATCATAACCCTTGTCCATCCCTTCCCAACATGTTTATCCAGGTAAAAGCTATTAAGCATGGGGGTGGGGGGGAAGGGGGACCAGGAAGTAGGGGGAAACATTATAAAAGGGCAGCATACAGCTTAAGCTAGGGAAGGCTTTTAATGGAAGCTATCAATAGATTAGATAGCTAAGTTGTTATTATTGTCCTTTTTAAAAGAAAACCGATGATGTCGTGGTGTGATGCCTTGATTTGTGTGTGAGTTGGATTTAAGTGAGGCAGAGTTGCACAACATCATTAGCCTCACTCTCTCTTCCAGAGTCACAAAAGTCCAGTGGTAAAACCAAAGCCAGGATGATTGATAATGGCCCAGGTTACAGTGAATGATCGTGGCATCTTTGATGTCTGACCAAACTCTAAGCACTCCAGAGCAGCTATGTCAGCCACCTTCATGGCCCCTGGGACAAACTGATTTTATCTTCCCTTTATGCCGAGGGAATTCTTCACATGCTTGGGTGTAGACATCCCCCTTAACTCATCAGTGGGTTTGAGACCTGTGGGTTACCCTCAACGTGGTTTAGCCCATCTGTGGAGAAGGTTTTTTACCAGGGTGTGACCACTGTGCATGTCACAGATTCTTGGAGCCAGAGGTGAGAGTTGGGGGACAGGGAGACACCCAAGGTGAAGGAGCAGCCCTGAAAAAGGTTTAGCAAGTCCTCACACTAGAGGTGCTAACCCCCTATACCCCAGATAAATAAGTAGATCACAGAGAGAGAGGAGGAAGAGTAGAGATGATAAAGATAAGAATAGATAGGGGAGAGAGAGACAGAAACAGAGAAACAGAGAGAGACAGATTTTTGATGGAGAGATCTTTCTCTTGGAACAGTCTTACCCTCAGGATATGCAGAATCTCAGTCATGGGTAGCATAGTATCATCGAAAGAGCATTCTCTTTTGGAATCAGAGGATATGGTATCATGTATTACTACCTGACTTATCTGGGTTTTGATGATGGTTAGACTTGATGCTAAAGTCCTTTTCAATTCCATAATCCTCTGACTCTTGTGCAGGTCATTTAATCCAAACCCTACGTGAATTCCTTCTACAACAGCCTCCTCACAGTGGTCATCTAAGTCTCCAGTTACAAGTCCCAGAGGGATGGAGAATTTGCTATTTCATGCAGCAGCCCCATTCTGTTGTTACATCATTCTAACTGGTTGAGCCAAAATCTGCTTCCTTCTAACTTCTACCTAATGCTCCCAGTTCTAGTTTGTTTGAGCTACACAGAACTAGTCAAATCTCTCATCCAGATGGCAGCCCTGCAAAAGTTAGGAGCTGATTTATAGAAATGAACTTTTAAAAATGATAGTTAGATTCACTTCCCTCCTACTCCTCTTCCCCCACCCCCTAGGGCTGGAAAAGAAGGGTGTGCTCCATGTCACCCCTACTCAAGGGATCCCAGAGAAATCTCTGCGAATGAAAGGCAGCCCAGTGGAAACTGCTCTGGGGTAGGAGTCAAAGGACCTAGGTTGAAATCCCATTTCTACAACCTGATACCCCAATGACCTTAGACATGTCCTTTAATCACTAGTTCTCTTATTTTCTCATTTGTAAAATCAGGACATTGAATTCAGTGATCTCTCCTTTCTACCTCTAAATAGATAGTACATAGTACTTGGCATGTAGTAGGTGTTTAATAAATGCTTGTTGACCTGACTTACAACAAAATGAAGAACAAACTTGGTGGTTTGCCTGGGCTGCATTACCCCAACATGACACAGTCATAAATAAAAATGGGAAAGAAAAGTAAAAGAAGAGAATAGGACAGGAATGTAAGTGATGGCAGTAAGGATCTCTGGGAGATAGAGTCAGGAACTGAGCATTTTATAAGAGAAAAAAATATGTGTTTATATAGTGCTTTACAGTTTACAAAACATTCTCTTTACAATAACCCTGTTAAGATAGGTAGAACAGATTATTATCCCCATTTTACAGATAATGGAACTAAGGTCCAGGGAAATTATATCAAAAGTCACCCAGCTAATAAGTATCAGAACTAGAACAAGAAGCTTCAGATTTCAAGTTCAGGGAATAATCTATTGGAACCACCATATATTTTGAAATTAAATGGCCAATGTGACACTTTGATGCAAAATCACATGTAAATTGGCATCTGTTGGTTTTGGTTCAGAAACCCTTTGGAAGTGATTCTGCAATCAGGATTCTAAAAATACAAAATGGGAAAAGTCCCTCACCTCCCTCAAGAATCCAATGCCTTTATGCTGCATCATCTTCAACTCCAAGTTATCCAAGTTCCTCTCAGTCATTTCCAAGCCAAGCCTGCTCTCTCTAGGTCCTGGAACTCTATGCCATCATGGTTCACCTATCTGGGTCGTATTTCTTTGAGGAAGCTACAATTGGAAAGAATCTGATAAAATTATTCACATAAAGTACTGATAATAACAATATGATATAGCCTCATTACTTTAAGGGGAGGGATTGAGTTCAAAGGCAAGGCTAAATGCTGGTTAGTATTATGACCTCCCTTTTGATCGTTGCCATAAGTTGAACAGTGTTCTAATTATTAGGCCCAGTGGATAAATAGATCTTTACATCTTTACATATGTACATGAGTACACAGCTTACCAAAATGAAAAATTTATTCATTAACTAATAATACCTGTTTTTTAAGAGTCTTCCCAGTTCCTCAATCTATTTCTTGATCCCACCCCCATCCCTGCCCCAGTGTTCTCCAACAGATTGTCTCCCACCCCTAACTATCACCACTTTCACTAATCTTGTATCCCTATCTACTGATTGCTTCCCTGATGCCTACAAAAATTGCTGTCTCTCTTCCATCTTTAGAAACTCTCACTTAATCCCATCATCCCTGCTCACTATCACTCTATTAAATTAGTAACACAGAATCTTAGGGACCTCAGAAATTAATAAGTCCCACTCAAACTTGAATAGTAATCCCCTTGCAATATCCCTAAAAAATAGTCATCCAATCTCCTTCCTTTCAATAAATTCACAGAGGCCATCTACAATCAGAATTATAGCTCCCTCTATTCTCACACCATTCTAAACCCTCAGCATTCTAGTTTGGGAACCTCAGTATTCAGCTAAAACTGCCTTCAGTTTTTATCACCAATGATTATTATCACCAGTCACCAATGATCTATCTCTTAATTACCAGATATAATGGAATATCTCCATTTTACAGTTGGGGAAACTGAGAAGTTTATGGTTGGCAAGTTAACATGCTCTCTCAAGTCTGATTCTTACCCAGGGTTGGAAACCCTCTCTAAAGCAGTCTGGGAAAATTCTCAGAAAGCCAAGTCACTGGTTAGAAATTTCACAAGTGGAATCAACTCTGGAAAAGTGACTAGAATAGAATTTACTCACCAAGACCAATTATCCAAAAATATTTCTTCCATGTTTTTGTAACAGAAATTTGGCTGAGATTCATTCCTTTGGTTTAGAGGTTTTAAGTGACTTGCCCAGGGTCATATAGCTTCTAAACATCTGAGGCCATATTTGAACTCAGGTCTTTCTGACTCCAGGTCCAAAGCTTTATCCACTGCTGCACATAGCAGCCAGAATAAGATCAGATCCCACTTTCTGCAAGAGGTCTTTCTGGGTCTCCACCACCCCCACGTTCACTGTTAGTTCCTGCCCTCTGAGATTTGCATATACACACCTATACTTGCACTTTGTATGTACATATTCCATATTTACACACTATATACATCCATGCACTCTCTATATAACTGTATCATATGTATAACTGTTTACATGTTATTTCCCCCAACTGAATGTGATTTCCTTGAGTGTAGGGACAGAGTTTTTGCCTGTCTTTGTATACCTAGCTCTTAGTACACAGTCTGGCACATAATAAACACTTAAATGCTTGTTGACTGACTAGTCTCCAATTTGTACTTTTTAACAGCAACATACGCAAATAAGATCAGTATTCGAAATAATAAAATACCTAGGTACAACCTAAATAGCTTTGTCACTAAATGCCACTGCTTTCAGAGAAAATTTAAATCTATCTCTCATCTAAGAAATGAGATTGTTCACCATGGTTTAGTTATTCATTGCCCTTCTATAACCACCTCATACATTTTTAACACTCTTATATGACATGTTTCTCTCAGGGAATTAACTCTTTCAATCTACCCCCAACCCCAACAAAGCCCTGTTTCTTTCATCCTCCAGAGAACTATCTTTGCCTCACAGCATGCCCAAAAACCTCCCCAGAAAGGAATCATGTCACATTTTCATATCTACAGCATGACTGGCCCGTGATGGTCTCTCTCCATCCAGAGATTCATTTTGCAATCTAGCTCCTGCTAAGCTTTCTGGTTAGAGACTTCTTAAAGGGGACAAACATTTTTTTTTCTCTGAACAATTAAAAGTTCACTTAAACATTTAATAGACAATACCTTAATATGTTTTTCTCCTGTGACGGCATATGCGTTTTTATAAAGTCCCATTCTTTAAACCAAAGGAATGGATCTTGAATAGCCAAATTTCTGTAACTAAAAACATGGAAGAGATATTTTTGGATAACTGGTCTTGGTGAGTAAATTCTATTCCTGTCACTTTTCCAGAGTTGATTCCACTTGTGAAATTTTTAACTAGTGACTTGGCTTTCTGAGAATTTTCCCAGACTGCTTTAGAGAGATTGTCCAACCCTGGGTAAGAATCAGGCCTGAGAGAGCATGTTAACTTGCCAAGCTCTTCTCACACTGCCTGGCACAGGAAGTGATTCAGAGACTATTGAATCAAAGTCCTCCTCTACCATCTCATTCCTTTTTCATACTTTCCAGAAAATAGAAAGAACAGGATAATAAGGAAAGAAAGAAAAAATTAGTAACACAGAATCTTAGGGACCTCAGAAATTAATAAGTCCCACTCAAACTTGAATAGTAATCCCCTTGCAATATCCCTAAAAAATAGTCATCCAATATCCTCTTGAAGACATTCAGCAATGGTAAACTCATTACTTCCTAAGGCAACCCATTCCAATTTGGGGCTGCTATAAATTTTAGGAAATCTTTTCCTTATATTGAGCTAGAAAGGACATGGGAGTTGGGGGAGGAAGGGAAAGAAGTGTAGAGGTACCCACTCTGCAACACCCAGGATGGGTACTAGCACAGGTTCTTAAATATGCTTTACTAGGAAAGATAGCTATTTAAGGGGTCGACAATATTTTTAAATTACATTCGCTAGTTCAGGGGAAAAGTCAACACCCTGAACTTCAGAGAAAATACAAACAGAGAAAATACAAGCAGAGAAATAAAGACCAATAGACAGGGCTCTGACTGCCTGAATCAAAGCAATATTGCTATACATTTTACATACATTCCTGGATCGAGAGAGCCTTTACATCTGAGCAGTCAGGGAGCTCTGAACAAATGGCCACTCAGAATCTCCACCAGGGAATTAAAAGATACTTCTCATAAGGGAGCCCCCAAAGAAAAACACTGACTCAGAGTATATATACACTTCTCAGAGCCAGAAGGCATTACAACCCTCCTGCCTAATTAGAAATCAACAAAAGGTGTGAAAGCCTTCCTACAAGCAAGCCTCCCCTAAGCAAGCTTACCTTAATGGGCTCCACAGGCCTATTAATAGGCAAGGAAGATCTTAAATTCCATTAACATTACAAAGGGATAGAAGAGGAGGAAAGATAAAGAGAGATATCTTTTGAGAAACAGGTTCAAATAAGCAATACAGGTCATTGAAAGAGATCTATCTGAACTGAAAGACCTTCCAAAGCTGCATATTAATGATGCACACAGATCATAGTCATGACCACTGACCAAACAGCACCAGCACCAGTACCAGCTGGGACTTGCAAAGTAAAAAGGAATCCCCAAGATGTGTGTTAAGGGAATTTTCAGAGCACTTGTCACAAGGAAAAAAAAATACTTATTCTACTGATCCAAATGTTTGTACCAGAAGGGCACCTAGCAGTCTTCCTTGTGTCTACACCATCTGTCATGCAGATAACCTGAGGTTCAGGCCAAAATTGTGCTCTCCAATCCCAGTAAACCAAAAGAAATCCTTTCCCACTCCAGCACAGGGTTATGGAGGTAAGGAAAGGACTAGAGAATTGTCGATCTGCTTCAGTTTGTATCCAGCTTGGTACATTGGCAATTAATAGTCAGAAGATATGGGTTCTAGTCCAGGCTGTGTTATTAATTAGCTGTTTCACCTTCATTCATCAATTTCCTGGGCTTCAATGTCCTCCTTGGTCAGATAAGGGATTTTGATTTATAAGGTTCTTTCTAGTGCTGGTATTCTATGATTCCTGGACTATTTGACCATGAAATAAGTTTTCTCATAAATTTGGTACTTTTTGAAAAGAAGAGGTTACTTTGTGCATGAATGCACCATGACCTAGACCCTCAGTTGGGCTCAAGAAGTGATATAAGCAGGCACAGCTAGGTGGAACAGTGAATAGAGCACCAACCCTGGAGTCAGGAGGACCTGAGTTCAAATTTGGCCTCAGACACTTCACACACTTACTAGCTGTGTGACTTTGGGCAAGTCACTTAACCCCAATTGCCCTCCAAAAAAAAAAAAAAGGCAAAAAATACAAGTTATATAAGCACATCAAAATTTTGTCATGCATTAGCTTTCTCCATGGCATTATTCTCATCAATGCACTTGATAGGCTCATCTCAGTTTTAAGACATAAAACCTTTTAACAGAATTTCTTTTGGGAAAAAAGTTTTTTTCTCTTAACATAGGAAAAAAAAGTTACATGAAAACCTTTATATCTTCTCAAATTTCAATAATGTAAATGGGGAGATTGACCAATGAGTGCCCAGTCCTTAGAGCAAGTTTGAATTTGAATTTCCTGAGAGATAATCAAGTGTCTGTGCAGATATTAATCAGTGCAGTATGTGGAGGTTTGAGGAGTCTACTCTCAACCACAAGTGACTAAAGGTTTGGCACTGCATGTTGACAAAGATTTTCTCATTGGTTTTAGAGCTAGTAGAACTGATGACTTGTGAAAAACTGAGTTAGAATTGAGTGTTCATAGTAAAGTTTGAGCAGACATTTCTCTTTTCTGGTGGCTTTCAAGTAAGGAGGATTGCTCCTCCCATATGGCTAATGGGACTTTTGTTTTGCATTTATTCTTTCCAGATATTAGATTAATGAGTATTGAGATTTGGGTGTCTAAGCAACAAATTAATTCAACAGATTCATCAGAAACCACAGAGAGATCACAACAGTATTTAATAGTCCACCAGAATGGTAGTGGCCAATGAACAGAAGAGATCCCTGTCCACTTTAAAGGTGGAAGGACCATCCCACTTTCCCCAGGTGCCTTGTCTGCACAAGGGGAAAAATTTCCCTTGGTTTGGGGGATGTTTCTGTCTTTATTATACATTCTCAATAAATATCCCCTTTTAAAAATCCTACTGATGACAACTGGTTGATTGATATTGTTAGGGGCTCAGATACTATCATATTAGAAGCCACAACTCCTCAGGGTTATGCCCTAGAAACCTGAGGAGAGAGGTAGTATTCTCCCTTCTAGGAACCTAACCTTCCAGTGCAGTATGAGAGGGGTGAATGGCCTTAGAGGGAGTGCTATATTAATTTAAAGGATTCAGTCATTCTATGTGAAGGGGAAAGTTTGGCATATAAATGTACTGTAACAGTGAACTTAAAACAGTGTTTATTTGGATCTCTTAAGTCATATGTGAGCAGAAATTGTATAAAAGGTATTTAGGCAGAGGTATGCCAGCAAATGTTTAACAATTAGTTCTCTAGAGGAAAAAATTTTGCGCAACACACTTTTAAATTTAATCTACATGGTTAACATTTTCCTCACCACTTAAGTCTAGACAATCAACAAAATAATAAATCAAGCCTAATTTTAGTAGCTGCCAGTTGGTGTCCTAATGAACATTTCTTTTTTTCCTTTTTAATTTACTTATTTTTAACATTCATTGTTTAAATTTTGAGTTTCAAATTCTCTCCCTCCTTCCAGCCCCTCCCTGACCCACTGAGAAGCCAAGAAATATGATATTCATTATACATGTTAAGTCATACAAAATATATTTCTAACCATGTTGCAGAAAAAGAAAAAGAGAGTAAAATGTGGTATGCTTCAATCTGTACTCAGAGTTCATCAGTTCTCTCTCTCTGATGGTAGATAGCATTTTTCACTATAAGTCCTTTGGAAATGTCATGGATCATTATGTTTATCAGAATAGCTAAGACTTTCACAGTTGATCATCATTAGAATATTGCTGTTACTCAGTAGAATGTTTTTCCTGGTTCTGCTTACTTCACTTTGTATCAGTTCATATAAGTCTTCCAAAGTTTTTCTGAAACCATGCTCTTTGTCATTTCTTATGTAAGTGTGTGTATGTATGTATGTGTGTGTATATATATACACATGTATATGTCCTATAGATATTATATGTGTGTATATAAATTATAGATATAGATGATATAGATAGATATATAGAGATTATAGATATAGATATACATATACATAGTTGCTGAGTTTCTAGACACTGTGATGAAGTCCAGGAGTATAGTTAGTGGAAAATTATGAGATGGCTAGTTCAGGTAACCTGCTTAAATGAAGGATCTAGGAGGAGCTCTCCAACTAGGAAGCATTTCCTTACATCAAGTCAAAGTGTGCTGTGCCTCTTTGCAACTTTACCAGTTTTTCCTAGTTCTGCCCTCTGAAGGCAAGCAAAACAACTTTTCTCCATGATAGTCCTTCAACTAACTGAAGATAGCTATAATGCCCCCTTTGAATCTTTTCTTCTCCAGATTCTAAATTCCTTCTCCAATCCTAATATGGCATAATTTAAAGGTTCTGGTTGTCTTCCTCTAAATACACTTCCCATTATCAATGTCCTTCTAAATGTATCTCATAGAACTGAACACTGAACTTCAGAAATGACACAATTAAAACAGAATACAACAGGTCTCTTACATCCCTAATTCAAGCCTCCGCTCCTTTTAATATAGTCTTGGAAAGCATTAGATATTAGGCTGCCATGTGATATTGTTGATTCATATTGAGCTTTTCATCTACATAATTTTTGGATGGAATGTTATCTAACCATAGCTCTTATTTTATTCTTAAGAAGGTAGTTTTTTGGGGGTGGCCAGGTAGCACAGCGAGTAAGAGGACCAGCTCCAGTGTTGGAATGACCTTGGGATCGAATCCAGGCTCAGATACTTAGCACCACACCCAGAAATAACTGGCCATGTAACCTTGAGCAAGTTACTTAACCCCGATTGCTTAGGAAAAAAAAAAGAAGGTAGTTTTTTAACTCAAGTATAAGACAGCAATTTTCCTTGTTAAATTTTTTTCAATTTTTATTTTCCTTATTTTACCTCCTAGTTTTGTCTCATCATTAAATTTGATAAGCATATCTTTTATGCTTTTATCCAAATTATTGATAAAAAATATTAATTAGTATAGAGTCAAATGTAGATCACTGGAACTCTACACTAGAAATCTCCTTTCCAGGTGATAGTGAATAATCAATTACTGTACTTTCAGTCTAGCCAGTTGATCACCTAAACATGCTATTGTCAACCTCACTCCTCTCCATCTTTTCATGAGAAAAGTATGAAAGACTTTGCTAAGTGTTCTGTTAAAATCTAGGCAAATGGGAAAAGTGGCAGGATGAGCATTCAGCATAACTCCAACCACACTGCCCCACAAATGAAAACTAGAAATAAAACAATTACACAGTAATTAGACTCAGAGAAAGAAAAATAAGAAGCATATCACAATATAAACATCTTCTAAAACATTAATAGATTATGTGATGAATTCATTCCCCCAAAACCCAACCTGCACCCATTACAATCAACCCCAAAAGAATTATATTCCAAACTTTGACTAAGGCTGTCCCCTGTTAGTAATGACCAATATTAATCTAACCAGTACCTATCAATTGGTGGGGGAAAGGGGAGAAGAAGATCATTAAACTACCTAACTTCACATTTGAGGAACATGGGAAGACAACATGAATCAATACAGTTAGTAAAACTGGAAGATTAATATGCATCATGACCACAATAATGTAACTAAAAAAAGAACAGTAAAATAAAAATCAAAATTCTAAGTTATTACTAATGTTAGCCTTGAATAATAGATGATAAAACCCATCTTTCTTTCAGTAGAAAAAAGAAATATGAAAGAGAATTGAAGAGAGAGAAACTGTGAGCATAGAATATTATATATACTATCAGATACAATCACTGAGATATTTGGCTTTACTTAATAGTTTGTCTCTCTTCTACAGAGGAATGCTCATTGAGTAGGTATGAACGCATAACTATTAAAATACTGTGATGTTAAATGCAAAAGGCATCGATAATTTTGTAAATAGAAGTGAAAATAAAGGAGAAAATATTGTTTGAAAAAAAGTAATAGATCACCAAAATCAAGAAACCACACTTTATGCCACTAAATAATATAGTGCTTAAGCTTCAGAATTTGAATATAAAACAACAAATATTGCAGGTAAGTGGAAAAGAATCTTTCAACTATCACAGTGAATCAGTTCAAATAATGTAAGTCTACTCTCATTCCAATCAAATAAGAGATTTTTATTTTTGTACAATATTTCAAAAAGCAAAAGAGATTAGGATATCAAAATAACATCCTACAAAGCAGAGTGAACTTCCAACAAAAAGTAGACAATTGAATCATTCTTTCAAAAGAACACAAAGGTAATGTACAAACACTTCAAACAAGAGAAACACGAGAAAATTTTTAGAATTTCTACTTGAGGTTTAGATGCACAAAGCCTTCCATCAAGAAGTGGTGAGCAATTATTTATTCCTTAACATATTTCCAGTGAGGTGAGATTTAGAAGACCCAAGGGCTAGTTTTGTTACTTTTATTAACCAGGAGAAAGACAATGGATCTATTAGACGTTAATTATCCAAGAGTTATTCAGGTTAAACCAAAAAGCTCACCCCTATTCTAGAGAAAGAAGAAAGTTTGGAAGCCAGCAGTGAATCATTTTTATTTTCTTCATTTAAGTTACTGTTTAACATTTATTTCCTGCGTACTTATATATTTGTAACTTGCATTATAGCTATTTATGCCCATATCTCATCCCTACAACTGGGTTATAAGCTTTTTGAGGGCAGAGGGCTTTTTAAAAGTAATCTATACATGGTCCACAGCACAATATATTGTATATTCAAAAAGAAAGATAATTGTAAAGTCTCAGAGTTGAAAGGTATCTTAGAGGACATCTAATCAAACAATTATTTCTTCACATAAAAGGTTATGTTCCATATTTTGTTTAAAGAAACAATTTTCTATAAGCCTCTCATTTATTCAGCTGTAGGTTTCTGGAGCACAGAGTCCTGGCTCTTCTCAGGTTTTCAATTTTGGTGCAAAACATAATCTAGAGGCAGCTAGGTAGCACAATAGATAGTACACTTGGACCTGAAGTCAGGAAGACTCATTTTCCTGAGTTCAAATCTAGCCTCAAATACTCACTAACTGTGTGACCTTGGGAAAGTAACTTAACTCTACTTATTTCAATTTCCTCATCTGTAAAATGAGCTGGAAAAGGAAATGGCAAATCACCCTAGTATCACTGCCAGGAAAACCCCAAATGGGCTCACGGAGAGTTGGGCATGACTGAAAAAGACTGAATAACAAGAAGTATATCATCTAGTGCAGAATACTTAGGGAACACTAGATAAGTTTCATAGATTCAGTAACAAAGTACTTCTTTTAGGTCACAAAATAAAAAATATTGGCCTGCAAGTCTATATTTATGTAACTTTCCAAAGCCTACTTTATTTTCTTTAAACACTGAAAAAGTTAGCATTACATTATAATTTTTTAAATTTTATTTTAGGTATTTTATTTAGGTAGTTCAAAATGACCAACAACTAATGTGATTTCAAGTGAATTGGGAATTCAGGAATCTCTGCCATGCTGTCACTATAATAAATATTGAAGATAAAACACATACATACTTTTGATAGCACTCATGATGGAATTTCTCTAAAATTAGCCTCATTGGTTTCATTTTCAACAAACTGACCCAAGCCACTTAACATGGTATTTATTGTTCCTGATCTTAAATCATGTTCCCTTTTCACTATATATCTATAATCACTGGAGGTTTTCTTCTTCAAATATGTTGCATCTGGGCTTTTACATCTACCAGAGATTTTCCATTCTGCATTCATTACCTCTTTATGAAATTCTAATTCATTTCCACAGGACTTTTTATTAAATTAACAATTTAATATTTTAAATTTAATTAATTAAATTTTAAATTAAATTTAAATTTTAAAATTTAATTAATTAAATTAACAATTCTTAAAGCAGGTACAGCTTGGTCCCTACTTACTGCCACCATCCCTACTCAGAAACTAACTTCATTTTTAAGGAGTAAATTCTATGTTGAAAGAGTTTGACTCAGGTAGAAACATTATATAATTTCTATACATAGTAAATGTGAATTATTCTTCCCAACATATAAAAAATTGTGGCATGTTAGCTCCACCTAAGCTAATTTTACTATGGCTTAATCTAGCCACACAATGTTAAATGAATTTCCTCACATTAAAAATATGTAGAAGAGACAATGTGCATAGTAGACCAGATTTACAGTCAATAAGACTAGATTTAAGTCCTGCATCTGATACATATTAACCATGTAATATGGAGCAAATCACTCAACCACTCAGCACCCTAGGCAACTCCCTAAGAACATTTTATCCACAAATTACTAATCTGCATTAATGAAGGGAGTTTTTATACTAGAAGATTCCTACACAGATGAAGTGGTATATCTGCATCATAACTTTTTTTAATGTCATTTATAAAAGCAATATTAAAAAGCATCCCTCATTATAAAGTACACACAGCTCTCTCACCTTCATTTTGTAGCCTATCCAGCTGTCTACTTTACTTATCCCTGGTCTTAGCTCTAAGCCTCTTGGGTATTATGAAAACCCATATGACATTTAGACCTACGGTTAATTGTTTTTTGGATAAATGCCCAAACTCTAGCATTATTTTCTAGTACTTCTTTCATGCACTATGAATTCTGAATTGCAACCAACCAAATTGGAGAGGGAGGGAAGGAGAGAGAGAGAGAGAGAGAGAGAGAGAGAGAGAG
>NW_027187460.1:30579245-30594911 GCF_028583685.1 Petaurus breviceps papuanus
AGGAAGGAAGGAAGGAAGGAAGGAAGGGAGGAAGGAAGGAAGAGAGATGGAAATAACTTACTACATGCCAAGCAATATTCTAAGGGCAAGGAATATAAATAGAAAATTCTGAAGAAAATCTAATTGGGAGAGGCAACACATAATGTAGTTCAGCTGCAAGGCAGACAGAAGGGCCCAAAAGGCCTAGGGGTTCAGCATCAGGGTACATAGTAAATCCCAGGGGTACTTAGGGTTCACCAGCAAGTCAGATAGCAACACCCAAGGGTCTGGAGGCAGGGCAGATGGTAAGTCCCAGAGGATCTGAGGGTGTAGTGGCCAGGCAAATGGCAAGACCTGATGGTCTGCCATCTCACTGGAAGGATTAGAATTGGCAAATAGCTCAGTGCTGTACACATAGTAGATACAAAATAAATGTTTGTTGAATTACTGAAGTCAACAAATGAAACAAAATAAAATCTACTTAATTATTATTTATAGCATTTCCCTGATCTATTAGTCTGTCAAAAAATGAAGTCAGTCCAGCAAGCCTTGTTTTTTTATAAAGCCATTCTGGCTCTTTGATCACTACTTCCTTTTCTAGATATTCATGAACCATCTCTTAAGTATGTCCTAGCATCTTGCCAGGAACCAAAATCAAACTCCCTAGACTATAGCATGAAGGCTCCATTCTCTTTCCTTTTTTTGAAAATGCGGACATTTGTTCTTCTCCCATCCTGGGACACTTTCAAATATCACTGACAGTGGCTCAGCAAACAGATCTGCCAATTTGAGTATCCTGGAATGTAGTTGTCTTAGCCTGGTGACTAATCTCAGTCCTGTTACTACCTGCATAACCTCTGGCATGTTACTTAACCTCTCTAGCCTCCTCTGGGTTTGGAGTCAAAGGACCGAGATTAAAATCCTAGTCAAGCCACTGACTAGTTTTGTGACTTTGTGCAAATCATGTCTTTTTCGGCTCAGGATCCCCCAACATGAAATGAGGGGACTAGAGTAGTTTCATCTCTAAGGTACCTAATAGCTCTAAGACAAGAATCTATAAAATGGTGTTAAATTACATTGACAGTTCCCAGCTATGTTCTATGGAATCCCAATGTTCCCTAAGAAAATGTTCATGCTAGCAGTATTAAGTATATATCAAAAATATTCATTATGGGTGACAATTTGAGGCTTATTTAAATTGGCATTATTGCCTTTATTTTGCCCTAAAATCTCCCTGACACCCCCTTCCCTTGTCCTGGGTGTGTTCCATCCCCCCAGCCCATGCCCTTACCCAGACCATCAGTTATAGGTTTTGTCGATGCATTTCAAACCCCAAAGTGTCCTGTGGCCAAATGTTTGGGAAATGCTAAACCAGATGATCCCAAAGGCCCCTTCCAGCTCTAACCTTCCATGATTCCAAGCTCACCACTAACACTGCTGAGGTTTCAGTGAGATTTTCATAAATTAGAGGCTCAGTTCCATGCCTTTTAGGAGCCTGGTTTATTTTCTCCTTTCCTTTTTCCTCATCCAGCCTCCTCATTATTTATACACCATAAGTACAGGGTATACAGTGAGGACAAAGAAAGCCAAGTTCTTTTCCCCATTACTCTTCCCAGAAATGGGGTGCAATTTCAAGTATGACTAGTGCTTTTCTCTCTATGACTTGGTTTTATTTTCATGGATGAAAGGGTTGGTTTTTGTTTTTGTTTTTAAGATAAGGCTTTCTGTTTTTCACAGTTTCCTTTAAAAGTGATCCTTGCTGGAGAGAGTATTCTTCATGGAGCACATTTGGGGTATTCTCCCAACTTGCTCCCATATCGGTAGGTTAGATCTCTCCAGAGGGTGGCTCTTTGCTCGAGTAGTATGATTATTCTATAAGCAACTATTTCTAAAACTATAGCTCCCAAGTCTTCTCAATCAATAAGTAGACCATAGCCAGCTCTCTGCTCTGCTTACAAAGTTCCTTTAGCTCAACGCTGCTTCTTTCCTCAAGTGACTGCTTTTCTGTATCCAAAGTCAGTCTAGAGCATGTCTCTGCTCCTTCAGTTGTGTCTAGAACTCTCTTGAAATGACAAGCTCTTGAACTGTCTTATGAGATGTCTCTTCTGTTAGTTGATGTTGGATGTCAATGGGGACAGAAAGGGTGACTCTCCAAATAGGGACATGCTCCAGTTCCCCGCTTCAGGGATCTCCTGTTAAAGTGCTTCCAATCCTGAATTTTCTCAGACCCACAAACTGAATGTCATTTAAAGGTCATCCCAGGTATGTTCCTGTTTTCTCTCAGTCAATGAGATTTCTTCTTCTGATGGGGGTGGGGGAGATATTCACACCTCCCAAAGAGATCCTCTTGTATTAACACTTTAAAACCCCATTTTCTTTGAGCAAATTCTGTGACAGCAATCAAATGCCTCCCCACTCTTCCATTAGAATGTAAGCTCTTTGAGGGCAGGGACCATCTTGCTTACTTGTTTTTCAGCTTAGTACAGTGCTTGGAATATCATTTGTGCTTTAAAATGCTTTATCTATCTTGGTAAATTCTCTATCTAGAAAAACAGAGGATATTGTAATAGTCTAGGAGAAAGACGATAAGGCCCTGAATTAGAGTGGTGGCCTATGAATGGAGAGAAGAGGATGGATATAAAAGATGTGGGGGTAGGGAGAGTGGAGTCAATAAGACTAAGCCACTGATTGGAGATGAAGAAGAGGGAGGAAGATCCAATGAGGATTCTACTGAGGTTGGGAACCTGGATGAATAGAAAGATAGTGAAGATCTCCACAGAATCAGAGAAGTTCAGAGGAGGGGTAGGTTTGGAAAAGTTCCATTTGGGTTGGTAATGTCCAACAGGTTTTTTGACTCTTTTTATATACCAAGCACTTAGCATAGTGCCTGATATAGTAGGTGCTTAATAAATGCTTATTGATTGACTTATTTATGTGGGACTTGAGGTTCTTGAGTCCCAGTCAAAAGACTCTATAGCCCTCTTTATCCCTGTCCTATGATTATCAGATAACTCCATCTTTGGCTATGATCTACCTTCCCAGTCATTTCCATGCTATGCAACATTCACTCTAACCTCTCTCTCTTACTGGGACTCAAGCTACCACTTTTTCTTGCTAGGACCCAGAACCATCACACCATTTCCTGGTCATCTCTATGCCATACCACAGACACCACACACATCCCAATTTCCAACTTTAGCTCTAAGAGCAAAAATTAAATCATCCCACATTTCCTGGAAAGGGCAGGTCAACCAATTGTCCTATGACTTTTCCAATCACTCTTCCTTCTGACCTTCCTATCCAAAACACTACTCTTTAGCCACCTCTGTCTTATATATTTTATCTTCCTCTATTAGGATATAAGTTTTTTTTACTGAGTAAAATTTATAAGACCAATTGATAAATGGTCAAAGGACATAAACAGGCAGTTTTCAGAGGAAGAAATTAAAGATATCTATAATCATATGAAAGAACACTCTAAATCAGTATTGATTAGAGAAATGCAAATCAAAACAACTCTTAGGTACCACATCTCACTGGTCAGATTGGCTAACACGACAAAGCAGAAAAATTATAAATGCTGGAGAAGGTGTGGGGAAATTGGAACACAAATGCATTGTTGGTGGAGTTGTGAACTGATCCAAACCATGCTGGAGAGCAATTTGGAACTATGCCCAAAGGGCTATAAAAATGTACGTACCCTTTGATCCAACAATACCACTCCTAGGGCTGTCTAGTAGGGAAAGGAACCATCTACACAAAAATATTTATAGCAGATCTTTTTTGTGGTGGCAAAAGAACTGGAAATCAAGGGGATGTCCTTCAAATGGGTAATGGCTAAACAATTTATGGTATATGAATGTAATGGAATACTATTGTGCTATAAGAAATGAGGAACAGATGGACTTCATAATAACCTGGAGAAACATATAAACTGATGCTGAGTGAGGGGAGCAGAACCAGGAGAATATTGTACACAATTACAGACACATCATATCTGTGATGATTAACCTTAATAGACTGGGCTCCTCTCACCAATGCAAGGCTATTAGACAATTCCAAAAGACTCATGATGGAAAGGGACATCCACATGAGGAGAAAGAACTACAGTGTCTGAATGCCGATTGAAGCAAACTACTTGCTCTCTCTTTTTTGTTTTGTTTTGTTTTGTTCCTTCTTTCCCATTCATTCCATTGGTTGTTGGATATCCAAATTCTTCTTTGCAACTTGACTAATTTTTAATGTGAAAATATATGTAGAACCTATATTGGATTGCATGCCACCATGGGGGGAGAGGGGAGAGGAGAGGGAGGGGGAGAAAATTTGGAACTCAAGGGATTGTGGGACTGAATGTTGTAAATAAATTTAAAAGAATGTAAGTTCTTTGAGGTTATATACTATGTTACTTGCTTGTATTTCTAGCCTTAGTACTTGACATGCTTCTTTAGTATAAGTGCTTAATAGATGTTTTTTTTTCCCAAAACGGTGGTGCCCAGTACTGAAGACAATACTCCAGATCTGATCTAACAGAGACAAAGTACAGATGGACCACCACCTCCTTATTCCTGGAAACTCTCTCTTAATGTAATCCAAGATTGGGTTAGCTTTTTGTTTGGATGCCTCCTCACATGTTTGACTCATACTGACCCTGCTGACCACTAGACCGGTGGACAGTCTTCCCAGATCTTCTTCAGATGACCTACTGTCTAAACATGCCTCTGTCAGTTCATATTTATGAAGCGGAATTGGGGTTTTTTAACCCAAGTCTAAGACTTCCCATTCATTCCTATCATATCTCATCTTATTAGATTAAACATTTGAATGTCCTATTTAGATTGTTTTGTATCCTGACTCCTAACTTCTGGTGTCATCCCTCCCAGTTTGATTACTTGAAAAGGATGTTGTATGTTCCTTTATCCATCCAAGTCATTTATTAAAAATAAAAAAGCATAGAGAACTGGGGCACTCCACTGGAGACCTCCTTTTCAGGTTACATCAAACTTAATGACTACTCTTTGAGTCTAGCTAGCCAACCATTTCCAAACACATCTAATTATATTATCATTGAGCCCACATCTCTCCATCTTTTCTACAATAGCATGAGATAGTTTATCAAATGCTTTTGTTAAAATGTAGGTAAACTATTTCTACCACATTGCCCTGATCTAACAGTTTAGGAGCACTGTCAAAAAAGGAAATGAGGTTAGTCTTCTATCCCAGTCATGGTTTCATGTCTGGTGCAGTGGATTAGTCAGAGCCTGAGGATTCAGATAAACAATTTCTTTAATAAAAACATATTCAAATACCACCAAGTAAAAGCAATCTCTGAAGCAGTCAAAGCAGTCCAGAGAACGGATAAAAAAGCAATATTTGAGGAAGTCTCCTGGGGCTCAGGAGCACCCCAGGTCCTAAAACTAGTTTTATATACTCTTTGCTCCAAAGGACCCACAGCTGTGTACTAGATCAATGCATCTAAGGGCAAAATTAACTCAAACCATCCATAGTGTCTTAGCTCATAATAGCCCAGACTGATGTCCTGGGAGGGTGGGGATTAACACAAGCCTCCCCAGTATCACTAGTGTTCTTGTTCAGTCATTTCAGTCATATCTGATTCTTCATGACCCCATTTGGAAGTTTTCTTGACAAAGATACTACAGTGACTTGCCATTTCCTTCTCCAACTCATTTTACAGATGAGGAAACTGAGGCAAACCGAGTTAAGTGACTTACCCAAGGTCACACAGTTATTACGTGTCTGAGACTGGATTTGAACTCAGGTCTTCCTGACTCCACACACTCTTCACTGTGCCACCCACAACATCTGACATAACCCAACCTTAAAGAAGCTAGGTCCACTTTTTTATGTTCAATGATCCTTTTCTCCATGTTTGCTAATCTTCTCTTTAATAATCTATTCTAGAATTTTGCCAGGAACCTTAATTAGAGTCACTTGTCCATAGATAACATTCTTTTCTCTTCACATTTGGAGGGAAATCGGGGCATTTTGTCCTTTTCTAATCCTATGGTTCCTCCCCTGTTCGACATCATTTTGTAGGGTAGCTGTCAGTGGCTCAGTAATCAGAGCTGACAATTCTCCCAGTCCCTCTGCCCCCCAACTCTAATTTTCAATAACTCCCTATTACTTACAAATATGCTCCAGTATCTATCAAAGCAAAGCAAATCAATAAGCATTTATTAAGCACCTACTATGTGCCAGACACTGTGAAGTGCCAGAGATATGAAGAAAGGCAAAAACAGTCCCTGCTCTCAAATAACTCAAAGTCTAATGGGGGGATACAGCATGCAAACAACTATGTTCCAAGGAGATAAATTGGAGATAACCTCAGAAAGAAGGTGGCAAGGTTAAGAAAGGGTGGGAAAGGCTTCTTATGAAAGATGGGGCTTTAGCCAAGACTTAAAGGAAGACATGGAAACCAGGAGAGAGATAATAAGGCGGGGAAAGTTCCAGGAATGGGAAACAGGCAGAGAAAATGCCAGCATCAGGAGATGGAGTGTCATGTGAGAGAAACAACAAGGAGGTGAGTGTCAGTTGATTGGAGTGTATGTGGGGATGAGTAACAGGTAAGGAGAATAGAAAGGTAAGAAGAGGCCAGGTTCCAAAGGACTTGACAAGCCAAACAGAGGAACCAATCGGAAACCATTGGAGTTGACTGACTAAGGAAGTAGCACGGTCAGACCTGTGCTTTAGGAAGATCAGCTTGACAGCTGAATGGAGAGTGGATTGGACTGAGGACAGACTTACATCAAGGAGACCAAATAACAGGCTATTGTAGTCCAGGTGTGAGGTGATGAGGGCTTGCATCAGGGTGGCAGTGGTGACAAAAAAGATAAAGGCACATTTAGGAGAGTACGTGTTTTTTGAAGTTATTTGGGCCCTGTTATTCCTTCGATCTAACGTCCTAGATCTATCATGCCTTTCACTGTCTACTTGTGCCAACCTGTGGTACAGCCTTCCAAGATCTTATTGGTCTGCTCAGCCACAGTCAGACACGCTGTAATTTGACTCTAACATAGAGATGTCATCTTGGTCCTCTTCAAGAACGAAGGACAGCAACCAACTCCTAGAAAAAACTTTCTATCTTGCTGCCTCTACTTCCCAACCTTCCACTTCCCCTTTGACCCTTTACAATTTGGCACCAAACCTCAAATGGAAACTCTTCCCTCTAAGATGATCAATGATGTAATAATATATAAATCCAATGGGCTTTTCTTGGTCTTCGTCCTTCTTGACCTCTGCATAACATTTGACACTGTTGACTGTCCCCTTCCCCTGGACACTCTCCTCTCTAGGTTGTCATGACTGCGCTCTCTTGGTTCTTCGACCTCACTTATCCCAATCCTAATCAGTGTCCCACAAGTACCTCCTCTGAGTCATCTTCTCCTCTTCTATCAATGACCTCATAAGCTCCTGTGGATTCAATTACCTCTATGAGGATAACTTCAAAATTGATATAGCCTACCCTAATCTTCCTCCTGAACCTGTGCTATCTTTGAGATACTTACAATCTTATTGGAAAAACAAGACCCATATACATATACATATGTACATGATGTAATTAGAAACAGTCATGTGCCCTGTCTCACTGAATCACAGACTCTCAGAATTGGAAGGGATTTTAAAGATCTTCTGGTCCAGCCTCCTACCTGCAACATGAGGTCTCCATCCTCCCGGACCTTCATGTTCCATTCCATAACATCTTTCCAACCAGAGCAGAGACAGGGGACTGGCCCAGGAAACATCTGGTGATGACCAGGCAGCTGCTGGATGACCAGATGTCCAGAGCATCAGGCTCTCTCTCATTTTATCTGTAAGGTAGTCTATCCTTCCCCATCCCACATAACTAGATCTCAGTTACACAGGGTCTGGGCCTGGGCAAGGCAGGAATGCCAATCTCTTCCCTAGTCTGCCAACTTCCCTCTGCTAGCTGGGCATTATTCCATTTGATTTTCCCCACTGGCACAAATACATCCGAGGGTAGCCAAAAAATCAGTCCACCCACTAGCCACCCTGTCTTGTTACAGGAATGTTTAGCCTTTCCCTTCTCTTGGGGTTAGAGCTTAAGACTTCTGAGCCAGAAAGACAAACTCCATGAAACATTTACCTCTCAAGCCTTAGTGTAAGCTCCAGGGAACAGAGCTTACTGTCACCTAACTCATATGACACTTGATTTTAGAACTCTGATGCACTTTCCACGCAATGCTACGTATCAGAGTTATCTGTGTTTGTGTCCTTTCCATCCTTCTTCTAAGTTGTATACTCAGTGAAGGCAGGGACCATTCCTTATCTACACTCACAGCATTCTACATACAAGAGATACTTAATTAATATCTATTAATATGTGTCTAAGCTGCCCATGCTAGTTATTTATACATTGAAAATATTTTCTTTATTATACTTTCAGTGTTGTACGGGGGTCTCTATACAGGTCCCTTTTTTCCTCTGGACCAAAGAACCACCTTCCCCAACTCTCTTAGCATACATATCATGGGGCCCATGACACAAGGTCCTTCACAGTATCTTTAAAAAAGAAAAAAAAGGCAGATGTGGGATCTGTCAAGCTCTGTCAACAACTGACAAACGATTAAATCCTGTGCATAGTCAGTTGGCTCGATAATAACATTCAAGTGACTTTTTCTAACGCAGAAACTTCCCTGGAGATTTCTCTTAACAAATTATTCCTCTCTGCTATGGTAAATTATACACATATTTTATATATAGATAGATGGATGAACATGTATATTTCTTTAATGAAACTGATCAAAACTTTGGAAATAGCAGGTAAGACCGTAAGTCACTGCCCAAACCTCCCTAGGAGGAAAGTTGAAGCGGACACCCTTCACAGTCTTGACCACACCGACTTAAAGTGTTTTAGAGCCAGGAGACTCATGTGGTCTTTCTTTAAAATACATTTTGTAATAGTATAAATGTTCCCTGTTCTTGACATGGGAGGTCAATTGGAAAAAAAAAATCAAAAAGGGTCTGTCAACACCAGTTTCCCCAGTGACTTGTAGCTAATTAAAGCAGCCTTGTCTGTTCTGGAGAGGAGTTGAAGCTGGAAGGGGCCTTAGAGACCATTTAGTCCACACACTCTCAACCTGGGATCCATGAGATCTGTTCAGAGATTTTAGAGACTCTGTGAATGTAGATAAGGGAAAAATTACATCCTTATTTTATCTAACCTCAAACTGAAGCTTAGCATTTCCCTCAATTGTCAGTTTTAAAAACTTATTCTGAGAAGGGTTCACCTGACTGTCACTGAGGCAGTGACAGAGAAAAAGGTAAGGACTCTTGATGGGGAGGGGAAGGCAACCCCTGTATTTTGTAGATGGGGAAACTGAAGCCCAGGGAAGAAAAGTAACCAGCAGTCCAAGGTCATACAGCTAGATAATGAGAGAGTCTAGAACTCAGGTTTGCTCTCTTTCAATCACAGCATGCTATAAATTGTACAGTATCTGTCATCTACATGCTAGGCATTAAAGAGTTATTTGAGGATTAAGCAAATAAGTCAATCCAAGAAACATTTATTACTGTGTTTGGGGGCTATAAAAACCAAAATTAAACAGTTTTTGTTTTAAGGGAGCTACATATTCTACTGGGAGATTAGTACCTATAAAGTAATTTTAAAAGAGAAAAATTTATAATAAGAGGTAGGGGGAGAAGGAGGAGGGGGCGGAGAAGGAGGAGGAAGAGGGGGAGGAGGATATAATATATATATATAATATTATAATGCCTAGATTTCCTAATGAAATTCAGGGACCCAAGGGATGAATTCATTCTATAAATATGCATTATGAACCTAATATATGAAATTAATTGTATTAGGTGGTAATGTTAGGTGGACAAGAAGATTTCCCATTACACTGTAGGCAAAAGCAGACAGCTTGAATTCATAGCCCGCATCACCTTCCCCCTTTAAGATCTGTAATCATTTCTTGTAGCTTTGCGGCATTGGGCATGGCCTGAACAGTATTTGCTAGGTGGGAAGATAAGAACTGAAAGGGTATTTGAATGGCCTTGCAGACTCAGAAGGAGAAATTTCCTACCATGGTTAAGACAGATGGCCCTCCTCTCCACCTTGGAGCATGTGTTTTCCAGGGTGGTCTTCTTTTCCCCACCAGCATGCCACTCTGTGGGAGACTGTACCTAGATCAGTGTTGTGATGGATTTTGCTGAGAATAATTCCATTGTTTGATTTCCTGTTATTTACTTTTCTATTTTGTCCCAATTAAGTACTTTGCTATTTGATATATGATTCCAATCTGTTCTATTAGAAGAGAATTCACTGAATAGGGGCAGAAGTGAAACATTAACTTCTCCACCCTAACTTACACCCCTTCAAACTCAAATAGAATTGACTGAGATGATATTGAACATAATCATAGAATGTAAGATTTGGAAGTAACCTTCCAGGTCATCTAATCTAACCCATGGCTAGAGAACTTTGTAGAGAATCATTTTCTCTACACAGAACTATAGAAGTTCATAAGACTTGGCGAACCCACCACTTCCTAATAAGGAAGAAGACACAAATAGTCATTCCTGGTCTTCTCCTTCCCCCAAAACTGTTGGGTAGTGGACTTGGCTCCACAGGGTTCTATTAATATTGAAGTAGGATGATGATTATGCCATTGGATAGGATAGGGTTTATTACAGTAAGTTGGAACTAGGACTTTTCAGAAGCTGGCTGGGGTTTCCTGGGAGTAATTCACAACGGGAAATGGTTTTTAGGCATTTTAGTGAAATCGCTTTTTTTTTAATGTATGAGAAATTATTTCTGAATTGATATCTTTTTTTTTAACTTCTCCAAATTGCATAGTCATATTAACTCAGAGTGGTATATCTGTTCCAAAGTTCAATCAGGAATAATCTTCTGCCATCCTAAATAAAATAGTTGTGGTGATAATTTTTCAATTTCCTTTTATTCCATTTTATTATACTATTCTTCCTAGAACATTTGGTCACCTGAAAATTGTTTTCTTCTAATATCAGTCTCATCTGTCTAAAATCTGACTCATGGATTGATAGTTTCAAGAGAAGACTCTTTAGGGTGGCTTTGAACTTCCCAAAGCGATTTACCTATTCACAGAAGGATTCCCCTAGTGAGGGCAACTAGGTGGCATAGTTGATAAAGTACCAGGTCTGGAGTCAAGAAGACTCATCTTCCTGAGTTCAAATCCAGTCTCAGACACATATTAGCTGTGTGACCCTGGGAAAGTCACTTTACCCTATTTGCCTCAGTTTCTTCATCTGTAAAATGAAGGAAATTTCAAACCAATCCAGTATCTTTGCCAAGAAAACCTTAAATGGCATCACAAAGAGACAGACACAACTGAGAATGATTGAACAACGATAAAATCTCCTAGCTATTTGTGGAAGAATTTCCCTGAAGCCTAAACTTTTGGTTATCTTTGTGACATATAAATCCCTTCCCTTCAAATTAGACAGTTATGCCTTCTTTAAAATACAGCCTTGTAGTTTTGAAAGTATAGAATTTTGGGGTGGCCAGGTGGCTCAGTGAGTAAGAGCACCAGCTCCAGTGTTGGGATGACCTGGATCAAATCCGGGCTCAGGTACTCAGCACCACACCAAGAAATAACTGGCCGTGTAACCTTGAGCAAGTTACTTAACCCCAATTGCTTATTAAAAAAAAAGAAAGTATAGAATTTTGCAAACTCAGTGATTAAATCTGTATATCTGTTTACTAATTTATCCTAACTTAGCTTGTTCAACTTAATTGAAGGAAACATGAGATAATGAATCTGTTTGACTAGGCCTCTGTGATCTTTATGGCCTCAGAAGCCATAAAGATTGTAATATGTTTTAAAAAATTATTTCCCTGTCACTCTGATGTAATTTTCCCTGCAAAGGCTTTTCAGAATCTCCATTTTTTGTTCAGGGTCATTTTTTTTTCTGAATCCTGAACCTGTGCTTAAGCATAACAAAACCTAGGTTTTACCTCTCTAATTTCTGTGTCGTGATAGATTTATTCAGCAGCAACATCACACAAACTGAAAAGGTAAAATATTCTTCCCATCACACAGTACAGATGTTAGCCCATAAGCCAAAAAAAAAATCTATTACCTAGGTTTTACTATGACCTGGGTCTGGAATAATATAGTCATATGATCGTAGCTCTTAGAGCTAGAAAGGACCTTAAATGGTCTTTGAAAACGATCTTCTGGTGTAATGGGCAAACATTGCTTATAGACAGAAGATCTGGGCTCAAATCTCACCTTTAAACCTGACCCCTGGATGACCTTGAACTAGACACTCTACTTTTTTGACCTTTGGTTTCCTTAACTGTAAAATGAGTGTGCTGTGACCTCTATGGCCTCTTCTAGCTCTACAATCTTATGCTACTGAAGTTGCTTTATTTCAGTTTCCTTAACTACAAAATGGAGGCATGAGAGAGCTAGCTGATTCAATGAATACAGTGCTGTGAATGGACACCAGAAGACTTGATTTCAAATCTTTCCTCAGACATTTACTGTGTGACTCTAGAAAAGTCACTTAGCCCCTCAGCCTCAGTTTTAATATCTGTAAAATGAGGTGTTGGACTCCACGGTCCCCATCAGTTCTAAATCTATGATTCCCCAGAAAGTAAAGGGTTAAACCAAACAGTAGGGACAGAAGCATTTATTACAATCCCCAATCCATGCCCACCTGTATTGCCTTAAGATTTATTCACTTTATTAGTATTTTACTAATATTTCAGACCTCCCCTTAACACAGACCATGGACCACAAACCAATATAAATTTTGACTTATTACCAGCTGCCATAATATATCATTTAAAATTTACTAGTGGGTGGCTAGATGGTGCAGTGAGTGAAGCACCAGCCCTGGAGTCAGGACGACCTGAGTTCAAATCCGGCCTCAGACACTTGACACTTACTAGCCATGTGACCTTGGGCAAGTCACTTAACCCCAATTGCCCAGCCTTCCTCCCTCCAAAAAGGAAAAAAAATAATTACTTGACACCATCATATAACCTTGAATTTTTTTATATATAAAAGTTCTATAATTTCAATAAGCTTGAAAGCCTCTATTCCAGAGAACCAATTATGATCAATAAATGAATATTGAACGAGCACCTATTATGTGCTAATTTCTGTTGGGGATACAAAGAAACTGGGGTATTGGGATAGAGTAGTACTGCTTCAACCTTAGGTTTACCCCTTTCCCACACCCTACCATCCAGTCAGACCAGTCTTCTTGTCCCTTACACATCATACTCCATCTCCCACCTCCCTGTCTTTGCATTCACTATCCTCAGTTCCTAGAATGCCCTCCCTTCCTCTTCACCTCTACTTAGAATTCCTTGCTTCCTTCAAAACTCAGTTCATGCCACCTTCTACATGAAGCCTCACCTGACCCTCTTCAGATAGTACCCTCTCAATCAAAAAAAATTTTTTGTATTTATTTTAAATATAGTATATATATATATATATTTAAATATAGATACATTGATTTCCCTGATAGAATATAAGTTCCTTGAAGGTGTCCTATTTCATCTTTGTTTTTGTTCTCTCAGTGCCTACCACAGTGCAGTGTGGAATGTGGAGCTCCTCTCCAACATTTACAGCAAGTGGTACTCCACCCTCCATTTCCCATAATGCTAAACTCACTACCTTCCTACATCAGGGCATTCCACTTTTAAACAACTCTGTTGTTAAAATGTTGTTATTCATTATTGAACTAAAATGTCTCCCTGCAATTTCCGACCACTAGTCATAGTTCTGCTCTCTGGAAATAAGCAGGGTAGCTCCAATCCTTTTCCCACATGATGACCCTTTACCTATTTGAAAATAGCCATGATGCCCCCATTTCTTGACCATGAATATCTGTGGTACCAAAATTGTGAGGGAGATACGTGTTCTCGTTTCTGTGCAAAACACTTTTTCTTTGCCATTGCTGGTTCCCCTCACCATTCCACCCTCTTTCCATTTTGCGTAGGATCCATCTTCTCCACAAATTAAAGCCTGCTCTTGTATCCTTCACCAAGGTAAGTACAATGCAAAAAATGTGTTAGGTTTGGACTCAGAAGACCTGGATTTATGTCTTGGCTTCACCATGTGCTATCTATGTAACCTTGGGCAAATCACATCACTTAAGCAGCTAGGTGGCAAAGTGGTTATAACCCTGGGCCTGGGATCAAGAAGATCTAAATTCAAATCCAGCTTCAGACATTTACCATCTGTGTGACCCTAACCAAATCACTTAACCTCTGTCTGCCTCAGTCTCCTCATCTGTAAAATAAGTTTAAAAATAGTACCTACTTCATAGGGTTGTTATGGGCATCAGAGGACTCCTACTGGTGTAAACCTTCAGAGACCAAGGCCAACTTTCCACTGACCCTTCTTTTCTTTTGCCCATCATAGGATATGACTCTGCCACTTCCCTGTCCACTGCTACCACATACATTCCCTGACCCAAGATAGAACTTTTAAAGTTTCCTAATGATTTTATTTCTGGGAATCCTGTTGTTTTTTAACCTGCTTTAACCCCCCCAGTATATCATCAATCCTATAATCTGACCCCGTTCAATGACAAGATCCAGAACCCAGTTGTGGTCTCATCCTAGCAGTTATGAATACCAACCAACACGGAAATACCACGCTCTCTGTGGTTCTCAGCAAGCTGGCTATCTCTATCCCCTAGCTCTGACTCTTTCTTCAAGGAAACATTCAGTGTTTGTAAGTCTAGAAGTGAGCACTATGTGGATTTATCTAGTTAGTTACTTAGATCAGTCCCAACCCACAGAATGACTCCTCCCTCTTCTGTAATATTGATACATTTCAGCGGACTCAAATCACGCAAATCTGACATAATGTTATCAGCTGCATAAATACAATTTGACTTATACAGCTCTCTATTCATGATGAATAAAGCAAAAAGAATAAAATTATATGTATCCCTATTGCTTACCACAGTGTAATGTAGTAGGTGCTTAACAAATGTTTTTAATTGATTGATTAATATATTTTAAAAACAGCTACCATATGGGTTATGGGCACACAGCTACTTCTAAATCCAGGCCACCCAAAACCAGTCTGTAGACACATCCAAACCCAGGAATTTAAAATAAAAAACACTTCAATTAAACCTCTTCCTCCCATTGTTATATGGGAGGGGAGAAAATTAACCACTCATAGGATCATAGATTAAGAAAAAGGAGGAATTGCAAAAGACAACTAGTTGAGCTTCCTTTTGTTATGTATGAGAACACTGAGTCTCAGGGAGGCTAATAGCAGCTAGCATTTATATAAAGCACTTTAAGGTTTACAAAGCACATTACAAATGTTATTTTATTTGATCCTTGCAACACCCCTGGGAGGTAAGTGCTATTATTATCCACATTTTAAAGATGGGGAAACTAAGGCAGACTGAGGTCAAGTGACTTGCCAAGGGTCACATAGCTAGTATGTGTCTGTGACCGTATTTGAACTCAGTTCTTCCTGACTCCAGGTCCAACCCTCTACCCACTATGCCACCTAGCTACTTAAGATTTTTAACCAAGGGCATCTAGGCTGCATGAGAAGAAGGATTTCTGGTTGCAGAGCACACCAGGGTCCTACATTCCTCTGTACTTTAGATCCTCAACAGCTCCTGATATTCCTCCTCCTCTTCTCATGTTCATCTTCCAACAAAGAGAGCAGCAAGGAC
>NW_027187460.1:30594921-30645027 GCF_028583685.1 Petaurus breviceps papuanus
CCTCAGCAGCATCTTTGATGCCCTATCTCTCTTTCTCCTCTTCTTATTTGCCGGCTCTGGGTTCCTGTCCTATTAGTCATAGCTAGAAGGAGGGAAGTAGAATTAAGGAGGGAGGAGAGAAAAAGTACCACACTGCTAATAAAGAACCAGACAGGACTGGTAAGGCTTTCTCTAGCATCTTCTACCAGGCAAATCCTTTTTCTCTCACAGAGGCTATGGGAAAGGATCAAGTCTCATACAGGTACTACATGATGGACTTGTGGGTACAAAAACTGAAGTTAGAGTTACCTACATTTCAGAGGAAAGTCAAATTCAGAACATCCTGGGAGCTAGAACAAGAAAAGTCCCTTTGGTGAAAAGGGGAAAGAGGGAAGAGATAGGACAGGGCTGAGGATTCTCCCAGGGAGACCATATCGGGACTGAGGAGCCAATGAGATAAGAAAGAAGATCAGCCATGTGAGTTTACCCCCCTCTCCTGTCTCCACATTCTTCTTGCTATTGCCCATCCAACCACTTCAGAGATAGAAGTACTATGAAATAGGATAGTCAACAGAGAGTCCCAGATAGTTAGGCAACCACCTTAAGCAAGGGCATATGAGGTAAAAGGAGAGACAAACCTTATAGGCATGCAATGGATGAGGAATAAGAATTTCCGTAACTTTGCAGGTAGCTATTAGTATGTAACACAGAGGCATAAGTCAGAGTATACATACGTAAGATACCAACTTAAAAAAAAAAGATGTAGAAGATAAATCACCTCACTTTTGTGAGGAAGTAAGGTATTGACAGTGTGAAACAGATTTTTTTAATATATTGTATTTGTGTGTGTGTGTGTGTGTGTGTGTGTGTGTGTGTGTATATATATATATATATATATATATATATATATGATATGGTATTTGCATCTAATGGTAGAAGACAGGGGAGGGGAGAAGGAAAGGAAAAAAAAAGGGGACAAGTTCCATGATAACTTTACTATATATTTAAAAGGCATAGCAAGTTGTACATAAGACATTTGTAGTTTTATGTGATCATCTTTTTTTTCTATTCTACTATGTTATGGAAATGCTTATTTTATTTCTTAAGTTCAGAACAAAATAAATTTTAAAATACATTGAGTATTTTCCTAATTTTTGTTCTCTCTTTTTAAAAATTCTTTGTTACAAGGGATGGCTTTCTAAGAGGTGAATGGGATATGGAAAGACATTCGGGCAAGGTCAAAACAAAAGATATCAATAAAAATCTAAATTTTAAAAATACCTTTTAAATCTAATGATCTGCAAGCTTAGCCCAAGCAAAGATATGAGAAAATGTAGTTTCTACCATTCTTTGCAGAGAGAGGGGACAGTGGGTATATAATACTGCATATACTATCAAATTATGTTATGTGTTAGTTTTGTTGAACTTTTTTCTCTTTGTTTTTCTTTGTCTCAATGGGTAGGTGGGAAGTTGGGAGGGATATATTTAGAAATGAAGGTGATGTAAAAAAAAGATATCAATAAAAAATTTTAAAGAAAAAAGTATAGGTTAGTATGAATATTTCAAAGCAAAAGTATACAGTAGCCAAAATTTATTTTCCAACTCTTTCTATATGTCATACATCCCCCTCTTCTCTTTCCCCAAGGTCTCCTATAATGCTTCCTTCCAGGATTTTTCCTAATGCCTTCCTATCAGAACTTATCATGATTCCCAATCCATCACAACTTGCCAATGGAGTGAAGCCAATCTGTTACAAAATCATAAAATTTCACAGCTGGAAAGGACCTCAGTGGTCAGCTAATCAAGTCCATGCCAGCAAAATTATTCCCAGGTACAACATATCTGACAAGTAGTCCTCCAATCAGCCTTTCCTTGAAGAGCTCCAGTCAAGGGAAAACTACTCCCTCCCGAGGTAGCCTGTTCCACTCTGGGAGAGCACGGAATGTTAGGAAGATTTTCCTTACATCAAACCTAAATGTACCTCTACAACTTCTAGTCATTGTTTCTACTTCTGTCCTAGAAGGACTAAGCAGGGAAAGTTAATTTCCTCTTCTACACAGCAGCCCTACAAACACCTAAAGGGAACTAATATGTACCCCCTAAATCTGCTCTCCTCCAGATTAAATGTTTCTAATTTCTTCAGCCCAAACTCATGTGGCATGGCCTTGAAACCCTTAAAAATTCTGTTTGCCTTCCTCTCAATACTCTCCAGTTTGTCAATATCCTCCCTAAAACACAAAGTGAACACAGTATTCTAGATGGGGTCTGTGCAAGGCAGAATATAGTGGGATGATCACATTCTTATACCTGGAAACTAGGACGCTTTTAATGCAGCATAAATTGACCTTTGGAGTCAAAAGTCAATCATGCTCCCTCTGATGTAACTATCATTAGCTCTACGTGGCCTTCATTGGCTCAAAGGCACGTGTTAAGCACTTACTAGCCGTGTGACCCTGGGCAAGTCACTTAACCCTTGTTTGCCTCAGTTTCCTCCTCTGTAAAATGGGGGCTAAAAATAGCACTTACTTCCCAAAGTTGTTGTGAGGATCAAATGAGATAATTGTAAAGTGCCCAACATAGTGCCTAGCATAAATGCTGCATAAATGTGTATTTCTATTATGTGCCAGGCACTGTGCATGAATGATAATGAGGGCTGTGCTGGCAGGGTCAATAAAGGAGATATTTGGCAGCAAGAAGACTTTATGCAGATCTTCAAATCCACCTACATATAGGACAGACTCTGGTCAGGAAAATCCTTTGCACAACCTTTGTACAAACTGGATGAAAGGGAAAGAAGGGATTATGGCTCACTAGTCCGATAGGTCCTGCCAGGCCCTCCCCTAGCCCCTGTTCTTCTTCTTTCCCCTAGGAAACACTGAGATATTTTAGGAATATAACTCTAGATAACTTGGGCTATCAGGTTGCGTTGCATCTGGTGAGACTGGGTGAGCGTGCAAAGAACTAAACGTCGTGTGAAGCCAGTGAAAGGGACAAAAAGGAAGGAAAATGACTCAAGAGAAAGGCATGGATAAAAAAATACATTGGACATCTACATTTGGCAGGTGCAGACTGGTAGCCTGATGCCCACCTAGAAGTAGAGGACCTTGATAGTTCAGGGAGGAACTCTAAGTCTTTCCTAAGAAAATTGGCCAGATTCCCCATAGTTCTTGAGAAAACAGTGGTGGGGCCTCCTCAGTCAGCCTGTCTTGTAACAGAAAAGTTATAGGAAAACCAGCACTCCTTCCTAAACAGCTTTATCTCTGTTTTGATTCTGTATCTCAGCCCAGGCTGGCTCCCATAGAGCAATGGAAACACAGCTTTCCTTCTGGAGGGAGAAAAGGGCATCTCAGGAGCAAGGTAAGGTCATTCAAACAACCTTCACCTTCCACATTGGTGCTGGAAGTATCTGCTGATGTGTCTTGCTTTGTGCAGAGACAAAAATAACACCTCCCCAAAAGAAAAACAGTAGTGTGGTGTGGTGTGGTGGATAGAGAGTTGAACTGGAGTCAACAGGACCAAGGTTCAAATTTTGCCACAGGCACTAATGGTAATACCCTGTGCAAGTCACTTAACTTCTCTGGGACTCATCTGCAAATCAAGGAGGTTGCACTCCCATGACCTTTAAGGTCCCTTTCAGCTCTAAATATATGATCCTAGAATGTACCCATCAAAAGGTAAACTGGACTTAGGAGTCACGAAATAATGAAGACTGATCTATTTGCTCATGACTCACACACTCTGCTCCATGTGCAAACCTCAAATTGATGCAAGCCTGGGAAGGAGGCAAAAGTCACCCCTGTGGGGAATGATCTGGAGGGATAAGTATTATCCCTGTGACTGAGGGTGGGGTTAAACTGGAGACTATTGTAAGTCAAAATTAAATTATGCTTGCAATAGCTCAAGTAAGAATTCCATCTTCCATGACTTTGGGATGTGTTGGCTCACATATGACTTTTATATTCAAAAATAAAATAGAATATGAAGCCAGCCAGGCCCACGATGATCTCTCCTCCTTCTGAACTCAGAGCTTTTATTGTCTGTCCCACTCGTTTGGTGATTAATCACACATTGTCTTGAGACACATCTTGGACTGTTGTCTTGTGTTGGTATTAGGTTGAAGCATTTTTCTTTTTTTAATTTTTCGTGTATCTCTAATTTGTCTCCCCAACAATACTGTAAGCACTGAGGGGAAGAATTGCATTTTCTAATTCTTTGTTTCACCCAGATCTCCTAGTGCAATGCCTCAAACAAAGTAAGTGATCAATAAATGTTTGATTAATTGGATGTTATGAAGGGCAAAATATGTGGGCGCTCTCTCCAATGATGCAGATAGCAAATAAGTCATTCAAGGAATAGAATGCTGGACTTGGAGTCAGAAAGACCTGAATTCAAATCCTACCTCAGACTCTTACTAGCTGGGAACTCTGGAAAAAGTTACTTAACCTCTATCTGCTTCATATTTCTCATCTGTAAAATAGGGATATTTGTAGCACCTGCTTCCTGGGATTATTATAAGAAAAAATTGAGATAGTATTTGTACAATGTAAAAGCACTACATAAAAGCTAGCTGTTATTATTATAGCAGGTGATCTGTGGTTTCTTACCCTGTCTGATTCTTTTATTTAATTTCCTTTTTGTTACATTTTAAGTTCTAAACTTTCTCATTCCCTCTTCCCCTCCCTCCCCACTTGCTCTAGAGAAGGCCACCATTTAACACAAATGGGTATATATGTGTATGTATGTGAAGCCATACTATGTGTATCCTTTGTCATATTTGTTCATATCTTCCCATAAACCCTTCACTGGAGATCTACCCCACAAGCTGGAGGCTTCCTCCAGGCCTTTCAGGATTCTCTAGCTGTCTGTATAGCAGCCAGGCTGAGCATTCTTTACTCTTTACACGACTGACTCATATCCTTTTCTCACAACATTTCCTGGATGTTACCTTTTATACCACTTCTTACATACATATCTGCAGTGTGAAAATACTGCAATGTGTTTACACCTACAGCGTATCTCTCCACTGCACTCTGGGTCCCTTAGAATTATGATTCTTCAGACGTTAGTACTTTATGATTCAAGGTCCTATAACAACACCAGAAAAACTTAGTGCTGAAAAGATACATTTTTGTGTCTAACTGCAGCTTGGAAGTGTTAAATACACTACACAATTTCCCAAATGCAATTCAGCCTGCCCTCTTCCTCCCATCTAACTCTGAGTATAGTATATTCACTCTCTATAATGCCTGTCCAATATATACATAGATTAGATAGATAGATAGATAGATAGATAGATAGATAGATGATAGATAGATAGATAGATAGATAGATAGATAGATAGATAGATAGATAGATAGATTGATGATAGATAGAGAATGTATTAATTATTTAATATGTGTCAGGCACTGTGCAAAGCACTGAGAATTCAGATATATGCAAAAAAAGAAAGGCAGTTCCTGCCTTTAAGGAGTTTAAATTCTAAAGGAAGAAGACAAGACACACAAAAAGAGCTAAAAAGAAAGGAGAACAAGAAGGAAAGGAAACAAGGGTATCAAAATGGAGAAGTCCAAAGAGATAGGATCAGAGCTAAGAGAAAAGTGATCATGGGTGACTTG
Organism: Petaurus breviceps papuanus; assembly: GCF_028583685.1. NCBI lineage: Eukaryota > Metazoa > Chordata > Mammalia > Diprotodontia > Petauridae > Petaurus > Petaurus breviceps. Next base: position 30,600,516 of record NW_027187460.1, read on the forward strand.
GGCATTTCTTCAAATGAAGTTCTGGAGAGGAATTCATCAATGAAGTAGGGGGCAGAAGCATCTTCCATGGTGAAAAGGCAGAATGGTAAAGAGGATCTTCTAGGATGAGAAGGCTGTTGGGATGCAGGTGGATAAATCATTGGACTGCCCACCCAACCTCATGTTATAGTCCAAGCAATACTTATTTTCCATCCATTTGGCTTTTCCTGTGTGGATTGCTAGGTTTATCTCCTTTGAGTAGTCATGGATGTCATTAAAAAGACCCCATAGTTTTAAAGGTTTCCATGTAATCAATACAATATGGCACTAGGGTAAACAATTCTCATAAAGATTTTATATTGGTAAGTAGGCATACTGGTTAATATCTACTATTGTCTCAGAATTGCCCCTTTATGGTAACGTTATTTGTGTGGGCTTTTCCTCATCCTTCTGAAATCCTCGACCTTTTCAAGAAATTTTGAAAAATTAATTCCTTTGTGCCTTTAAAATTGCATCAGACTCAGCCCCAAATTTCTTTTATGTGTATTGGTCAGACCCAGCTGCTATTCCCAATCTCATTTAAAAAAATTTTTTTTCACTTACTTATACAGGTTTTGAGGTTGAAGTTTGAATGTGGCAGTCCCATTATTATCAATGATAAGCATAGACCACCCTCAAATCTGTTCTATTTTGCACCAATTTGTTTCATCTATAAATGCTCCTAGGATGAAATGATTTAATTAGATGTTATAACTAGCTTTCTGGGCAGGTAGGTGGCATGGTAGATAGAATGCCAGGCTTGGAGTCAGGAAGATTCATCTTTCTGAGTTCAAATCTAGCCTGTGTGACCCAGGGCAAGTCACTTAACTCTGTTTGCCTCCATTTTCTCATCTAGAAAATGATCAGGAAAAGGAAATGGCAGACCACTCTGGTACCTTTGCCAAAAAAAAAAAAAAAGCCTAAATGGGGTCACAAAGAGTCAGACACGAGTGAAACAACTGAATAACAACAGCAAAAAAGTTTTTCTGCTGATTTTTTCCCTCCATTGCTTTTTATAGTTTGTGAGTCAATCTTGTTTGTAATTGTCTATCATTTTCCTGCCTAGTGTGTCGTAAATGAGCTTGTATGACAGACTGATGGTGTCTTCAGTTGCCAAGTGTCTCTCATGGGCTACCACAGCAAGTTTTGCAAATAAAGGTTGGTTCTAGGCTCTTTATGCCTCCCCATGGTGGTGATGGGTTTATATAAATCTATAAGGATTTATATAAGTTAAGCTTCTTTATGATCAAGCTAATGTCTTTGTATTTGGTCACTTCCTACGTTTCAGGATTATTACCTTGTTAAAATAGGGTTTGACTAGTAATTGGACAATGTCTTCCCATCTTTATCCTTTATCCTTTCTTCTAATTCATTGCTAATTTTGACTTTTACTTTAATCTATGAATCTGATCCATTAGAACTAAGATCCTTGAAAATTGGCAAAACTCTTTACACATGTTCACTCATTTAATCTTCACAATGACCCTGTGAGGCAGGTATTATTATTATAATTCCCATTTTATGAATAAGGATAGTGCAGTATATAGTGGCTAACTATATGCCACACTCTCCTCATCTGTAATCTTCATCCCACAGTCACACAGCCAGTGTCTAAGGCCAGATCTGAACTCAGGTCTTCCTGACTCTAGGCCCAGAGCACTATCTACTAAGCCACCTAGATGCCTATATACAACACAATTAGTCATTTCCTGCCTGCTAAGATAAAACCTATTTCATTTTTGTGATGTCATTTAGTGTTCAAAGGCCTAGAGGAAGGATTCTCTCTAGGGAGGATTTGTGGAAAGAAATGGGCAAGAACCACACAAGATGAGAGAGCACAGAGGAATTTTGATCTGTGTCTTTGGAAAAGTAACCACATTGATGAGATCACAGACCTACTGAAATATTGAAGAAGTTTGGTGCTTTCTGACATTCTTTTTTTCTTCATTTAAAAAAAATTTTCAGTTCCATATTTGACTTTCTTCTTAGAGATGGTATACCCATAAAGGTGGGAGGGTTCTGGATCTTCCATAAAATGCTGGCCTTTTTCCCCTCTTTATTCCAAGCCATATTTTTCACCATACTTACTTGTGCCGATCTTCACATTAAAATCACTGAGTTTCAACATATACGCTGACTTAGATTAGAGAATCTTGCCAAGGTCTTCAGAGAATTTCCCTATTTCTTCCCCCTTTGAAGAAGAGCCTATATTCACAGATCTTGAGATGATATTGTATATGCTGCAATTAAAAATGAAACCGCCTTCATTGTGGTCTTTTGGTTAATGGCACATCACAATCCCTGTAATGTACAATGACCAAGTGTCCCATGAAATGATGGTGTTTCTTGTTCCGTTGAGAAGCTCAAGGAAACCAATTTCATCTACTTCTTAATTTTTCCTCTCCAAGGAATATAAAAACTCTTTAATATGGCAGAATTTTTTTGATTCTGGGCTTCATTTCTAGTGAAATTATAAATATCAACATGGTCCAGTTCATCCAGTCACATATGATCTTATTGATCATTGACCAGAGAGGTCACATTTACCACCAATAAATAAATTGACATTTTATTTGTAGACTAAAAACTGTGATTTGTGACAATGTAGGCCCCCTTTAAATCACACTTCCTCTATCATGGTAAAGAAGAAGAGATCTGTACAGACCCAAGGATAATTTTTTATCTATTTCCTGGGTTGTTATAACCAAATAATACATCACCCAGTGACCAAACTATGGATTGTGAGCCTCTTAAATTTACTAGGCTGGTCTTTGAGGAAAGAAATTATTAAAATTGTCAGTCAACAAGCATTTATGAAGTGTTTACCATATGCCAGACACTGTGCTAAATGCTGGGTATAAAAAAGGGGGCAAAAATAGTCCCTGACCTCAAGGAGCATACATTCTAATAGGGGAGACAACATGTAAACAACATATATACAAAATAGATCAGGAAAGGCCTCCTGGAGAAAGTGGAATTTAGATCTGTCTCTGGGCTTAATCTCAAAGCCCCTCTAGCACGAAAGATACAAGGATTCTACAATAAGCCTTTCCCACTCATTTTCCTAGTGCCTTTCCTGTGGGACTACTCCCAGGGTGTCCTGTATATATCTATTTGCATATAGTTGCTTGTATGTTGTCTACTCCAATGGACTGTGAGATTCTTGAGGTCTGGGACTGTTCTGTTTTTTCATTTGTTTAATTATTTTGCTTCTCTCTTTATTCCTAGTGTTTGGCACATAGTAGGTGCTTAATAAATGATAGTTGATTGACTAGCTGTCCGAGGCATCAGAATAGAATTTTTCTGGATGATGGAACATGTCAAGATTCCCCTTACAACTGTATGAAGATAATGTATCATTCCACCCTTTTTACTAAGTCTCAGAGAGGAGAGAAACCTTGGTTACAGTAACATTGCTTGGCATTGCCAGATTTGGAACTTGAATTCGGATCTCCTGACTCTAAGTTAGCAGTCTTTCTACTTTATTTATGCAATATTTCCCTGACTCTATGTATTTGGGCAAATCATGCAGTAAACCAGTAATTTCCTTCCTCCCCATCTCTACTTTTTATGGTCCTCTGTTTCCTTTGTCTGGTCATGACTTCCTTCCCTAGGTAGAGTTACAAAAGTTATTTTCTTTCTTGCCCTTCTAATTTGTTTGTGATGTCACCTTTTATATCTAAGTCATGTATGTGTTGGGAGGTTATTGAGCATATGGTGTGAGATATTGGTCTAAACCTAATTTCTGCAAACTTCTTTCCATTTTTCTTCAACAGTTTTTGCCAAATAGTAAGCCCTTACCCCAGTAGCTGCAGTCATTGGGTTTATCAAACATTGTGCTACTATGTTCATTTGATTCTGGATATTTTGCATAGCTAGTCTGTTCTACAGGTTAAATTTTTGTTTTTATCACTACTAAATACCTTTGATTATTACTGATTTGCAGTATAGTTTGAAATATGGTACTGCATATCCTTTGTTCACACATTTTTAATTATTTCCTTTAGTAGACTTCATCTTTTATTTTTCCAGATGAATTTCTTATTTCTCCTAACTTTCTAAAGCAGTTCCTTGATAGTTTCATTGGTACTGTACTGAATAAATAATTTTAACTAGTATTTCTATTATCATATTGGCATGGCCTAAACATGAGCAATTAATATCTCTCTACTTATTTAACTGACATTATTTCTATTTTACAGAATTTATAAGTTATAAAATTCCTCTGTGTGTGCATTGGCAGTGAGCTCTTAAATATTATATATATATATATATATATATAGTAGCTAATTTGAACGGAATTTCACATTCTTTCTCTTTCTCTGTTTTATTGGAATATTCATGAAAGCTAATGATTTGTATGTGTTTAGTCTACATTCTGCTATTTGCTATTTTGTTGAAGTTATTTTTTAAATTAATTTTAAGTTGTCTCTGTAGGAATTCTCTGTGTAGATAATCATATCATTTGCAAAAGTTATTATAATTATTTTGTTTCTTCTTTTCTTATTCTTGATTTCTTTTTCTTATCTTATTGTTATGGGTAATATTTCTAGAAGCTTGTTAAGTAGCAATGCTGACAATTGATATCTTTGCTCATCCTTGACATGACTGGAAAGTTCTCTAGTTTATCACCTTTACATATCGACACTACCATATTAAGGAAAGGTCCATTTATCTGGATGTCTTTAATGTTTTTACTCTGTATATATCTTGCATATGCCTACTTGTTTACATATCATCTCCTTAGAATGAATTAAAATTAATATTGACCCCAAAATTTATGCCAGGAAAACAAGGTTAGATTCTTAAAGGCAGGGACTGTTTTTGCCTTTCTTTGTAACCCAAGAACTTAATACAGTAACTGGCACGTAATAAACATTTGACAAATGCTTATTGACTAAATTACTGAACAAAACGAATGCTATATTTTTGTTCAAAAGTGTTTTCTATATCTATGTATATGACCATGTGATTTTGATTATTTTTGTAATTAGAATAGTCTATTATGTTTATAGTTTTCCTAACATTGGTCTAACCTAGTTTTCCTAGTACAGATCCTACATGGCCATAATTTACAAATTTCTTGATCCCTTGATATATTCTCTTTGTTAATATTTTATTTAAAACTTTTGAGTCAACTTTCATTAGAGACATTGACTTAGTTTTCTTTCTCTAATTTGTTTCTCCTAGGTTTAAGTATCAAGATCATATTTGTATCAGAGAAGAAATTTGGTAGGATACTTTATTCTCCTCTTTTTTTGTCAGGGGAAAGGCAGGGCAATTGGGGTTAAGTGACTTGCCCAAGGTCACACAGCTAGTAAGTGTTAAGTGTCTGAGGTCAGATTTGAACTCAGGTCCTCCTGACTCCAGGGCTGGTGTTCTATTCACTCCACCACCTAGTTCCTCCTATTTTCCTCTTTTTGCAGACATATTATGTACTATTAATTATTTTTTGAATATTTGATAGAATTCACTTGCAAAGCCATCTGGTTCTGGGATTTTTTTTTCTTTAAAAGCTTATTTATGGCTTGTTTAATTTTCTTTTTGAAAAATGGATTATTTATATTCTCTATTTCTTGTTCTGATGATCTGGATTTTTTGTAGATATTTACATATTTTACTTAAGTTGCCAATTTAATTGGTGTACAAAGTGTCCCAAAAGTCTTAATGTGGTTTCAAGCTATTAAAGCTTAAAAGCTTTAATAATTTTCTTTAGTTGTTGTAATTTCTCCTTTTTCATTTTTATTGCTAGTAATTTTATTTTCCTCTATCTTTTTTAAAATCAGAATGATCAATGTTTTATTTTTCTACCATTAAAAAAAGAAACTTATTTATCAATTTAAACTTTTTATTTTAATTTTACTAACATCATCTTTATTTTCAGAAATTTTATTTTGATATTTAGTTGTATTTTTGAAATTTGATAGTTTTCAAAAGGTTTTTTATTGTATGCCAAATTTATTGACCTATCATTTATCTCCTTTGTTGATGAGTTTCAAGATAAAATTTTTCTTCTTAGGATTAATTTGGTAGGTTCTCATTATTGTCATTTCATTGAGGAAATTTTCTATGATTCTTATGATTTATTCTTTGACCTATGAATTCTTTAGGAGTAAGCTATTTGGTCTACAATTAATTTTTAATCTCTTATTTAAAGGCCCTTTATTGAATATATTTTTAATTGATGGTCAGTAAAGGATTTTTTTCCTATTTCTGCTTTTGTGTATTTGTTTTTGAGATTTTTATTTCATAATACATGGTCAATTTTTGTGAAGGTTCTATGAAGAGTTGAGATATATACCTACTCATTTTTATTCCTATTTAATAATCATCAGAAATTTATCAAAATTTTATTAAGCTTCTCAGCTTCTTGCTTGTAATCTATTTGTTAGATTTGTCTAAGTCTGAAAGAAATAAATTGGAGATGGAGTAATGTCAGGATAGCTGGAGGAAGGTCCATACTTGTTGATGGACCCTCATGGAGGATTTATGAGAAGTCAGAGACAAAAATTATACAGGACAGGCAAACATCTTTGGATTGAAATCCATATCACCGGAGAGAGTACTCATATCCATAAGGTCATGTATCCATCCAATTAACAAAGTAGAGGATATTATGATCCTATTAATTCAGTAGAACAAAATTTAATTGACTATTCTACAGTTATCCAACATATAGGTGGTTTCCATTTTTTTCCTTGCATTAACAAATAGAGCAGCTAACAAATTTTTGTATAGGTAAGTCATTTTTCACTTATCATTTTTGTCTATGTCTGTGATTTCATTGATATTGGGAACTGCCAGTGAAGAAGCTCTTTATTAGACCAAAGTACATTGACAACAGTTATGTACCTTATTGTTTTAAAGCGTTTCTTGCTGGCATGGAGAAATTAAGTGAATCATCCAGGATCACAGAAACATTATCAATCAGCTAACATTTATTAATCACCTACTATGTGCAATGTACTGTGCTAAGTCCTGGGAATACAAAGAAAGACAAAAATATAGTCCCTGCTTTCAAGGATCTCATAGTCTAATGGGGGAAACTACATACAAACTGTACAAACAAGATATATACAGTGTCAGGAGATGATCCAACAGTAGCAAGACACTAACATTAAGAAGGACTGGGAAAGCTTCTTGAAGAAAGTGGGAAGGAAGTCAGTGAGGCTAAGAGGAAGAAATGAGGAAGGAAAGAATTACAGGCATAGGGGATAGACAGGAAAAATACTCAAGAGTCAAGAGATGGAATATCATGTAAGAGGAACAGCAGGGAAACTAATGTCAGTGGATAGCAGGGTATGTGGAGGGAAATAAGGTGTAAGAAGATTGGAAATGGTAGGAAGTGGCTACACTGTAGAGATTATCAAAGCCCAACAGAGGACTTTATATTTGATCCTGGAGTCAATAGGAAGTCACTGGAGTTTATTGAATAGGGAGATAACCTGACCAGGCTTGAGTTTTAGGAAGTTCACTTAGCTCAGTGAAGGCTGGACTGGAGTGAGAAGAAAATTGAAGCAAGAAGACCAACCAGCAAGCTTTTGTAATAGTTTGGACAGGAGATGATGAGGTTGGTGGCAGGGTCAGAGGAAAGAAGGAGAGATGTTATGAAGGTAGAAACAAGTCCTGACAACTGATTTGGACATGAGGGAATATATCCAAGGTAAGACTGGAACCCAGGTTTTTCTGATTATAAGGCTGGCCCTCTAGAGGTGTCATATATGTAGCCTGTGATCCCTCACACTCCAAAGTGCACCAGATTAAAATATAATTGGAAAATATTTAGCAAAATAAACAAAAATACAATAAAACATAAATAACATTATATTTTAAAACCAAGTTAATATGTGTCCTGCAGGGATCCTTATGTACCAATTAGTGAGTGATTCAGTTTCTATTTGAGTCTGATACCTCTTCACTATATATCATATACACCACTCTCACCTGTGGCTCCAAGAAACTGTAGTGTGCACAGTAGCCACCCTCCAGTAAAACCATCAAGGTAGACAGTCTAAACCAGGTTGAGGGTAACTGAAGGGCCACAAACCCATCAGTGAGTTAAGGGAGTGTCTACATCAAGCATGTGCAAACTTCCCTTGGCAGAATAGGTGGATGAGAGCAATTAGCTCCAACAGCCATGAAGGTGACTGAAGCAGGACTGTGGAGCTCTTAGAGTTTGGCCAGGTATCAAAGACACCAAAGTCACCCACTGCTTCCCCAAATATCACTGGTCATCATGAATTTTGTCCTGCCACTAGACTTCAATGACTCTGAAGGAGAGACACTGGAGACTCTGGAGGAGGCTGACAACTTTGTGCAACTCTGTTTCATCTAAATCCAATTCACAGGTAAGTCAAAAACATCACCCACATTTGATCCTCTTTAGAAATGAAGAACAAACAACTTATCATGCAGCTTCTCAAAATCATCATATTTTTAGATTAAAGTCTTACCGATGGAATCACCAGATCAAAGAGTATACAGCCAGGTCTCAATTAATTATATATTACCAAATTGTTCTCCAAATCATGTGCCACAGTCTATAGTCCTACAAACAACGTAATAGAGTACCTGTTTCCCTGAAAACAATACAGCATAGAATTTTTATCACTCTCTGCTATTTTTTCCCGATTTAGTAGGTATCAAGTGGCATCTATAATTCTCTTGATTTGGATCTTTCTCATGATAGAATTTGGTGATGATCCTCACACGGTTATTATATCCTTCAAGAACTGTTCGTTCATATGACTTGACTACATAACACTGATTGTTTCTGAAGGGAGGGAACAGCTGATGGGACAAAATTGTATCAGGCAAAGTCACCATCATCACCATCTTAAGTGTTCATTAAAGTTAGGTACATGTAAAACCAAATTAGAAAAAAGTCTGAGAGAATGTGCAGGATGATTTGATGTCATTTGATGTCAAGATGATTTGAAATCATATTGTTGTGTTATGTCACTCTGTGTTTCTGTTACTAAGGGTTTGGAGGCTTAGTAATTCAGCTGTTCTATCAGCTGTGAGCTACTCACATTTCATAATTTTCCTTGCTAGTAACAGTACCTTAGACACATTTATGTTCCAGAAATACAGATGATAGGAGTTATGGTGCCTTGGGGGCCCAGAAATGTCCCCTACCCAGACCATGCTTAATATGATTTTTCAGAAAGAAAAATGCCTTCCTTTGTAAGTTGGAGAAGATTCAGGCCAGGGCCTGTTTATCTTCCATTCATGCCATAGGGGCTCTGCTGTCTGTCATCCCCCCAAGGTGACTAATTCATAAAGTTCCTTGCATACCATGAATTTGCATAGCTTGAAAGAGGTTAAGTTTAGGACAAACTGCAGGAAATGATGTGGGACAGCAAACTTATAGAACTTCTTGTGGTCAATGGTCAGTAAATATTTATTAAGCACCTACTTCTTGCCAGGCACTGTGTTAAGCACTGGGGATAAAAATACAAAAGAGAAAAGACAGTTCTTGGCATCAAGGAGTTTACAATGTAATGGGGGAAGACAAAATGTGATAGAAAGCTAAGATCTTATCCTGAATCTTAAGTCCTAAAGCTGGAAAGAGGAGCTGGAGATCACCAGTCCAACTCCCTCACTGGACAGATGTGAAAACCAAGGCCCAGTGAACCAAGTTCACTTAGTCCATCAGTAATTGACCAGTGTTGTTGTTCATTTATTTCAGTCATGTCTGATTCTTCATGACCCCATTTGGGGTTTTCTTGGCAAAAATTTTGGAGTGATTTGCCACTTCCTTCTCCAGTTCATTTGACAGAGGTAAACAGGGTTAAGTGACTTGCCCAGGGTCACACAGTTAGAAGTATCTGAAGTTAGATTTGAACTCACATCTTCTTTACTTCAGGTCCAGCACTCTATCCACTGCACTACCTAGCTGCCCTGTAAGTGATTAAACTGGAATTCAAATCCAGATCCTCTGATTTCAAAAGCCGTACACTTCCCACTGGGTAATGTGACTTTAAGTGACATAAAGTGCAAATATGAGACTCAGCTAACTTGGAGTCCAAAACCCTGGGTTCAGGAGGTATTTGTGCTACCATTTACTACCTGTGTGACCTTAGACAAGTGACTTAACCTCTCTGAACCAGAGTTTCCCATTTGCTTGGTTTCAATTCAAATCCCATTTTCTGCAGGAGACTTTTTCCAGTTCCTTCTCTTCCTCATAGCTATCATCTTCTTCCTGCAGTCACTTTCCATTTACACCATATATATCTTGCATGTATCTACCTTTTGCGTGTTGTTTCCTATATCAGAATATGATCTTCCTAAAAGCAGGGATTGTGTTTTTGATGTTATATCCTCAGAGATTAGCACAATGCCCAACAGGTACACATTAAGCATTTAATTAATGTTTGTTGACTACATAACTGGTTGTAGACAGGTCATTTAATTCCACCAAACCTTAGCATTCTGCCTCCAAAAAGCAGAAAGTCCTCTGTAGATATAGTCAATTCTTATTTAGCTTGTTACTATAATGATTTCCTCAGTTCATCATCTCCCACCACCATGATGTTCTGTGAAGTGATCCTTGAGCACTCAATACAGTGTCTTATTTTTTTGCTATGATACATAATTGAAAAACAAAGCACTTTCTTCCCTCCAAGAGCTTATGGGCTAATTACAGAGGAGGGGTTAGACATATGAATCCTTCCTTTTCCCTTATCATTTTCTGTCTTGTGTCATAAGGATATGCATATGTGTCTTGCTGTTCTTCTGATATTAGCCCATAAGCTTCTGGAGAACAAGGATCATTTTGTACTTCAACTTTTTATTTGAAGCACCAGGCATAGTACCTTTTTTATACTGAATTGAATTAAATTGCATAGCCTTGAAATGTCTTTTCAGATCCTGTTCAAAATGTAAAAATAAAGATATTCTCTGTTTAATTGTCAAAGTATAGATCTATTGATGTATCATTATACATCCCTCATGCTATTTTTCTCAACTTTTCTGGTATTTATGGCTTATCTTTCCAATTAGATGAGGGATAACATATTAAGAGTGGGCAGATCACAATTTCTTAAGATTCCAGAGAGATCAAAGCCCTCTGGAGATTTGTTCAATCACTTTCAGTTGTGTTCAAGTCTTTGTGACCGCATTTGGTCTTTTCTTGGCAAAGATACTAGAGTTTATTTACCATTTCCTTTTCCAGTTCATTTTACGGATGAGGAACTGAGGCCAAGAGGGTTGGTTAAGAGACTTGTCCAGGATCACACAGCTAGGAAGTGTCTGAGATTGGATTTGAACTCAGGAAAATGAGTCTTCCTGACTCCAGGTCAAGGGCTCTAACGACTGGAATACCTAGCTGCCCTATGAAGATTATCTGCATCAATCCTTTCAAGTCTCAGTTTCCTCATTTGTAAAATGGAGATAATATAGCACCTATCATTCAGAGTTGCTGTGAGGATCAAATCTAATACTAATTATAGAGTGCTTACCTCAGTCCCTGGCATATAGCAAGCACTATATAAATGTTAGTTATTATTATTACTATATATGGTATGCCATATAGTGAAGCCGGCCTTAGAGTCAGCACATTCAAATCTTACTTCTGATACCTTCTGGCTCTATGACCCCGGTAAAGTCACAACTTCTCAGTGCCCTAGGACAATCTCTCAGACTACAAGTTGTAGAGTTAGTGCTAATCTTAATTAGGAGAGGAGATTCCTCACCAGGCATTCCCTATGCCAATGAAATCTCAGTTCCAGCCCCCATCACTATCCCTATATTGGGGCCATTCTTTCTGTCATCCTAGGAATATAGATCCAGCAGTGGGATTGTGAGAAAAGAATATTTCTTTTATATTAAGTAATTAATTATTATATTAAAACCAAGGTTTTTCCCCTTTCCTACTTCCTCATCCAGAAACCAACCAATGTGAGAAGTTTCTCTTAGAGATTTACCCAGGCCAAGATCTAATCAGATAATAAAAGAAATTATAAGTTTTGGCTAATGGGTATATTCCTGCTCCTTGTGTTTGCTCAGACAGGTCTAGGGAAGTGTGTTGATTTTCTCTATTATCAAGATAGGTGATGTGGAAATTGGTGTCTCTTTGACTAAGATTTGAGTGACCTAAGTCAAGGCTCCAATATAGCCCATCTTCCATTGTGTTAATCAATTAAAATTGAGTGGGAACCCTTCAGTAACACCTCCTCTTCAAAAGGCATATAAACTGTGAGCCCACCACCATGAGGGGTCTTTGGTCTGAGGCAGATGGTCAAATGACCATCCTTTTATTAATAATGTGCTGGCCTTATTAATAAAATGATTAAATTATCCAGAAACTATGTCTCTTGAATCTTTTTAATCATCACAGTTGACTAGATCAAGGGTAATAACTTTCTCAGACAATTCCAGAATAGGTAATTTCAGAATAGAAGAACCAATGCACAGATCCACCAAGAGTGTACTCATTTGTCTTACCATAATCCCTCCAGTATTAACTGGTTCCCATTTTTTTAATCATCTTTGCCAATTTGATGAGTGTGTGGGAAACCTCAGAATTGTATTGAATTCCATCCAACCTCTTTATATTATAGATGGGGAAAATGGTGGTGCAGAAAAGACAGCGACTGAGCCCAAAATCACACAGGCAACAGAGTCAGAGTTGGAACCCAAGTTCCCTGAATACATATTCTGTGTTCTCTACTCAGACACCGCAAGTTATAAAATTTCCAGTTATAGAAACCCATGGTATGCAGAGACATTTATATCAGTAAGAGATAAAAGAAAGAAGAGTGGCAGCTGTAAAGAGGTTTAAATATCTGCAAACAGCCCTCACCACCACCACACCACACACCCCCCCTAATTCTTTTGTTTTCTGGATTCATTTCTCCTGGGCCAAGAATCAAGCTCAGCTCTGGATGAAAAGACACTCTTACAAATACAGCCTGAAACTAAGATCCTATCTGTAGGGAGAGCACGTAAAGAACTTGAAAAGGTTTAGGTGAGATAAGTGTTAGCCATCTGTCCTCTCCCGAGGAAGACCACAGGTCCTGAATGGAACCTGAGCTTTCCATCCCCCACTCCTGGAATTGACTCCCATCCCATTGCCCAATTCAGATGCCATCTCCTCCAAGAAGCCTTCCCTGACCTCGAAAATGATCCCTCTCTCCTCAAATTTCTTGGAGTGCTTTGCCTGGCTCTCTTTTTCCCCTATTAAAACCTACCCTGTGTCATACTTATATACATGTTACACCCTTCCCCATACACCAATGCCTTGCACATGACTTGCCCATAATAAATAAATTTTGAATTGAATCAGCAAGAGACCCATCTACTTCAGAAAAATCTCATAAGGGAAGTAAGAAATTGATTTGCTAAACTTTGGTTGGGACAGAAAAGTTGGAGGAGAAACATCAACCTAATTATTGTGTTTAAAGAAGAGAGGAGTCTTCTGGTAAATGTTTAACCACCAGTTCTCCCCCAAAAGTATGCCAATTGTACATCTGCATTGTTAACGTTTTCTCCATCACTCTCTGGAGTCTAGACCATCAGCAAAACAATATATCCAGCCCCTGTTGGTAGAATTTACAGATTTCCAAAGTGTAACCATTCTCATACTGAAATTTTAACATTAAACTCTAGTTCGAGCTGGCTCCAGCAGATCCTTGCTTGAGCAGCAACATGGGGCACTTTTGTTCTGTCTGTAGGACATAGATTCTCTCCCACCTTTGATGGGTCGTGCTTTGGCTTTTTGGGGGTTTTTAAGACCTCAGTTTTCTCATCCATAAAATGGGGGAGTTGGGTGAGATGACCTCTAAAGTCTATTCTGTCAGTAAACCTGTGATTCTGGTTGTTGCAAAATACTATTTTTACTCAGCTTCTTCTTCTCCTCTCTTCTTTCCCTTACTCTCATTTCAGGTTCTGTGCCACGTGGTGGTGGTGATTAGAGTTCATGCCTGTGCAAAGTGATTGGAATTAGAAAAGGAGAATCAAGGTAAATAGAAAATAGGGAAACTTCTGCCCAAATCCTTCCCCTACACACACACACACACACACACACACACACACACACACACGTTTTTCAAAGATGGCTTGGGAAACAGTCTGAAAGGTACGTTAGAGAAGGGTTAGACTAGAAGCAGAAAGACTGACTAGAAGGCTAATTGAGAGGCATAGCCTCTCCTTTGGATGATACAGTGGAAAGAATTCTGGTCCTGGAAGAGACCTGGGTTAGATTCTCACCTCTGACACTTAACATTTGGGTGACCATGGGCAAGTCATTTAATATCTCTGTTTCTTATTCTGTACAATTTAGTAGAGGAGGGCCTGTAGTACCTAATTCACAAAGTTGTTATAAAATTCAAATAAAAAATAAGCATTTTGCAAACCTGAAACATGCATTCTTTTTTTTTTTTTGTCTTTTTGGAGGGGGGAGGGCAGAGCAATTGGGGTTAAGTGACTTGCCCAAGGTCACATGGCTAGTAAGTGTTAAGTGTCTGAGGCTGGATTTAAACTAAGGTCCTACTGATTCCAAGGCCAGTGCTCTATTCACTGCACCACTTAGCTGCCCCAAACATGCATTCTTTATTAAGTATTTATGTGCCAGGCACTGTTGTACTCTGGAGATACAAAGACCAAAAATATTAAATAGTTCTTGTCTTCAACGAGTATACAGTCTAGGAAGAAACAACATGTACCCAGGTAAGTAAATATTAAATATATAAAAAGTAATAGTGGAGATGGAGTCAGTCCACTAGTAATCAAATTATCAAAAAAAAATTTATTAGAGCTAGAAAAAATAATTAAAAATTCATGTGGAAGAACAAAGGGTCAAGAATATCAAGAGAATCAATGAAAAAAATTGAAGGGATGTAGCTTACTTAGCAGTACCAGATTTCAAATTGTATTGCAGAGCAGTAATCACCAAGCATTTCTTTAAAGCACCTACTGCATGCTGGTCACTGGGCTAAGCACTGAGAATACAAAGAAAGGTAAAAAGTAATCCCTGCTCTCACAACTATATACAGACAAAATATATCGGGGATAAATTGGGGGTTGTTGCAGAGGAAAGGCACTAAGATCAAGGAGAACTGGGAAGGCTGATTGTCAAGGGAGGTAGGTACTTTAGCTGAGGCTTGAAGGAAGCCAGAGATTCTAAAATGCAGAGGTTAGGAAGGAGTAAATTCCAAGAATGGAGGATGGCTTGTACTAAGTAAGGCATATGATGGGAGATGGAACGTAATGTATACAGGATAGCAAAATTTGGTTTAAAAGTCAAGCAGATGAAGGAAAGAAATTTCTAATAAGGCTGGAAAAGTAACCAAAAAAAGGAATTTCTTATTTAACCCTAAAATATTAGGCAGTTTTTTTCTTTTTTCTTAATTCCAGGGCTAACATTTTAGCTGAGACACAGGATTATTCTTGTAGAGTCACACTATTATTATCCACACCCTCTTAGTACAGGAAAGAAAAACTGGTTTATCCAGTGAGCTGTGTAGGCTAAATTAAAACCGGCATTGTCAAGGTTCCTCTCAGCTGTCCTTTATCTGTTACACTCAACCCAGAGGATCACAGCTACTTTCCTGGGGGGCCTGTATCAGGCAATCCCAGTGTACTCAGAGATTTTAGAACCAGAAATATTAGTCATCTTTTAAGAAATACCTTATTTTATAGACGATTTTTGTGAACACGTAAAATTAGTGAACAGGAATACAACATGGACCAATGGAAAGAATGCTACCTTTAGAGTGAGAAAACCTAGGTTGAAAACTCAGTTTTGTACTTATCATTCATGAGTCATTAGACAAGTCACTTGAGACTTCTGAGCCTCAGCTTCCTCAATTGCAAAATGAAATGACTGGATTTGATTATCTACAATCCCTCCCAGCTTTTAATGTATTATTTGAAAAATAGTATGAGCTAACACTGAACAGATAGATTGCACCAACATTTGGAAGAGCCTTGAATGACAGGCTTCAGAGTTTATGCGTTATTCATTTGCAAACAGAAGTCACTGAAAATTTTCAAGTCAAGGAATGTCATGCCCAAAGTAATATATGGGGAAGATACTTTGAAATAGACAAAAGAGTCTGGGAAACCACTTAGGAGGGGTTTTTTTTAATAGTCTAAGAGGGAAAGAAACAAGCCTGTATTAAGTACTTACTGTGTACCAGGCATTGTGCTAAGTGTTTTACAAATATTATCTCATTTTATCTTCACAACAACCCTGGAAGGTAGATACTATTATAATTCCCATTTTACAAATGAGGAAATTGGGCAAACAGAGGTTAAGTAACTTGTCCAGGGTCACACAGCTAGCAAGTGTCAGAGGTTGAATTTGAACTCAGGTCACCCTGACTCCAGGTCCAGTGCTCTACCTACTACATTACCTAACAAAGAAGAGATGAGGGCCTGAACTAATGTGGTTGAAGTGAGACTGGAGAGGAGGTGCCAGTGGATTTTACAGATATTGAAGTTTGTCTGACTCTTTTAGTATTGATTGTCCCCATAAAAACTAAGGTATCCTTTGGAAGGGTAGCATTAAGCCCTTCTTATACCTTGGTGTGGACTGGTTTGCCTAAAGCTTAGTGGAATAACTTAATGAATGGTCACCTCTCCGTCTAATTAGTATTGTATTTCCTGAGTCACAAAAGGAATGGGAAAAACTATGATCTCTAAAGGTCCAACACATTTTGGACCTTTGAACTGGCTTACGGGTTTGTTTGCTTGATCCTTGGAATGGAACAATGGGCCTGGACCATTCTTACCCCATGTCTCTTCCAATTCTGAGATCCTATGTGAAAAAGACAGCACAGTATAGTAGAAAAAATGCTAGATTTGCTATCAGAGGAATTGGGTTTAAAGACTGGTTCTGCTACTTGGGATCCATAGGACCTCTAGTAAGTCACCTGGCCTCAGTTTCTCAGAGTTACAGAAGCCCTCCCAAGGCAACTTGTCCAACTAGAACCTAAATCAAGAATTTTCCTCAACACTCTACAGAAGGGTCATCCAGTCTTTACTTGAAGATTTCCCATCCCAAGGATGGGGAACCCACTGCTTCCTGAGGGAGTTCCTTCTGCTCTCAGACCACTCATTATTAGAGCATTGTTCTTAATAATTTGTGACCAAGTAGAATCAGTCTAGCATCTGTTCCACAATGGCAATTCTTCAAATACTTAAAGATGATTTTCACACTCCCCCCAAAGACTTCTCTTCATCAGACTAAATATCCTTAGTTATCCCATAGAGGCTTTAGCAGTCAACCATTTCTGGTATAGTATGGTCTCCAAACCTTCTGCCATCCTAGTCCCTAGAAGAGAACATTGGACTAAAGAATCCCCAAGGTCTCTTCCAGCTCCATATTGCATGACAGTACCTTTAGGGGAAGGAGAGGGGGCCTAGGGCACTGATTTGAAAAAGTAGATATAACTGAAGTACTATGACAACAGTGGGCAGCCAGGAAAGTAAGAGAGGAGGAATCAGGGATAGAAAAAGACCCAGCACTGGAGAGGGAGTTGGGAAGGGAAAAGAGAGTTTCTCAGTCAGTTTCACAACGTTGCCCAGAGTCGTGGAGCCGCAGGCTACCATGTTTTCAGACCCTCCAAAGTCTTCTTTCCAAAGTGAAGGTTTCCAAAGACCACTGTAGTTCTCCTTTACTGGACTCAGACCAGAAGCCTGGGGCCAGCTTCCTAAATCCTGTGGGAAGTGCCAACAGCTCTTGAGCAAGCTCAATTTTCCATTGTCCCCCTAGACAAACAGCACCTCATCCTCCCCCCTTTCCTTTTCTACGAAGGATCCATGTCAGGAAGATGACATTCCTCAGTGTCCCTTTGCTTACAGAGTCATGGGAAGGAGCCTCTTAAAAGCAAAGATCCTGATCCATAAACATGTCATAAATTCATAACCAAGTTCTCCATGTTCTTTGTATTTTTATGTGATGCATCAAATATTGCCCTGGCCATTCCTTTGAATTCAAATGTTCTTAGTACATGATTATGGAGAAGGGGTTGTTCGCCATGGGAATTTATGACTACTGCTTTTATGAGGCGGGGTGGGGTGGATTGGGAGTGTGGAAGTCAAAGGTGGACTCTTTGGGTGTCTTCCCTTCCCCCATCTCCCACCACCTCCCATACATTTATTTCCTGGTCCATTCAAATGTGACGAGTTTAGTTCAGTATCCTTCTGCTCCAGACCCTGGCTGTGCTTCTGATAACAAATTGCCAGTCTTCGTCTCCTGACTGCCAGATTGACTTAACAGCTTGACTGTGGTGGCCCCTGTGTGGGAACACAGTTATCTCCTTCTCTCTGAATGAATGTGCTCAAGACAAAAGCCACCTGATGCCTGGCAGGTCTTGCTTCTAAATACACATACAAGATAAAAAGGGAACAGAGAAAAAAATAATAAATCAACCCAAACTTAACAAACCAGTATCTCTGATTAACCAGAAATCACTCCCAACACATACCCCAGACTTGACTATTAAGGGAAAGTGGAAATTAGCACAAAACCAACTGACATCAAAGACAGCCTTTTACTGTTGTTCAGTCGTTTCAGCCATGTCCAACTCTTCAGGACCCCATTTGGGGTTTTCTTGGCAAAGACACTTGAAGGGGTTTGCCATTTCCTTCTCCAGGTCATTTTACAGGTGAGGAAACTGAGGCAAACAGGGTTAAGTGACTCACCCAGGGTCACACAACTAATAAGTATCTGAGGCCAGATTTGAACTCAGGAAGATTCATCTTCCTGACTCCAGGCCTGGCACTCTATCCACTGCACCACCTAGCTGCCCAGAAAACAAAATGTTTTCTATGTTATTTCACTACAGCCTTGCAAGCACAAGGATATTTTCTGAAGTAAGATAATATTTGCAAAACACTTAGCATAGTGCCTGAGCCATAGTGGGACTCTATAAATGCTTATTTCCTTCCCTTCAGAAGTGCAACATGGCAGCTCCCCTAAAAGCTGAGGCCACATTGTGCCACTGTATGCCACCCTGATCAGACCACGTCCTGAGAGTTGTATTCATTTCTGAATGCCACCTTATGGGAAAAGCATTGACAAAATAGAGGATGTTCAGAGGAAGACAACCAGGGTTGGTGAAACCATGCTTTACAAGGACCTGTAAGCATGGAGAAGAGAAGATTTATGACTGCAGCCTCCAATATTTTAAGGTTTGCCATATGGAAAAAGAATTCAGTTTGGTCTGCTTGTCCCCAGAGGGCAAAATGAGCCCAGGTGAGTAAAAGTTCTGGTGAGGCAGATTTCAGCTCAATATGAACAAAAGCGCCCTGTCAATACGAGCTGTCCAGAAATTCTTCCTCTCTGAAGGCTTTCTAGCAGGGGCAGGATAATCACTAGTGGAAGCCAGGAGGAATAATAGAAAAGGCAGGGAACTTGGAGTCAGGAAGATGAATTTGATTCCTGCCTCAGACATTTGTTAGCCAAATAACAGGTCACTTGAGCCCTCTCAACCTCAGTTCCTTCATCCATAAAATGGGTATAATAATGGCATCGTCTTCACAGAGTTACTATGAGGATCAAATGAGTTAACATATGTAAAGTGCTGTGCAAACATTATATCATCAATAATAACATTAGTATGTCATTATTATTAATTATGCTGACTATATTATTACAGCATAAAATTATAATATATGATATATGGTATTACATGTCATATATCAAATTACATATATCCTATAGTATATATTATATTACATTATATTATATATGGTATCATATAGTATATTACAGTTAAATTATATTATTAAGTATTGTCCAATATAACATGACATAACATAACATAATGTAATATAAAAGTATATATAATATATAATCACAGTATATTATCATAGTATAGCATTATTGTCTATTATATAAGTCCAATATTTTATCATAGCCTATTTTTATATTGTATAGTATTATTTTATATTATATAATATAGTATAGTATTTTTATATAATGTTCTTATATAAATATACTGTAATAGAATAATGTTACTACATGAGTACACAATAATAGTATCATACTCTTATAATGTTATCATACCAATTAATATTATTATACTAATTAAATAATTATCTATACTAATTAATAATATTAGTTATTATTAATTTCAAATGGAGTCATGCTTCAGGAAAGGTCTGGGTTAGAAAACTTCTAAGGCCCCTCCTTAACTCAAGGAGTCTGATGAGGGATAGTACTTTATTACTTTCCCAAAGACCTCTTCTGTACATAGATCTTTTTTATGAGCACCTAAGAAAACAGACTGGTTGCACCATAAGAATGCTCATATTGAATTAGGCACTGTTTGATTAGATCAGTATAAAAATGTACCCACTCGTCTTAGCCTTTGGGCATATGGGTAATTAGGTTGCAAAATGATCCACAACTAATAAAGGCCAACCTACCTGTAAGAAGGAAATTCCAAAACACTGGACCATCCATTGAGTCAGAGGGTGTTTCAGCTAGAAAGGCTCTAGGGCTACTGGTTCTTCATTGCCTCAGCTGCCAGAGTACAGATGTTTTCCTCTAGACCTATAGTATACCCATATCCTTCCTTCTTCCCTTCAGCATTTGTGCCTCTAGACCATAACTTTTTCTTTTTCTCTTTTTTTTTTAGAAATCATCTACACCATAGGCTCTTAATCTTTTTTGCATTGTAAGTTTCTTTGGCATTCTAGTGGAGCCTATCTAAAAAATAAAGTTTTAAATACATAAATTAAATATATAGGAATATATAACTACAAATTCAAAGGAAAACAACTATATTGAAATAGGGGAGGGAAAGGAATAAGCATTCATTAGGTACCTACTATGTTCCGGGGACTATGCTAAGTGCTTTACAAATATCTCATTTTATCCTCGTAACCCCTCTGGGAGTTAAGAGATAGACAGACAGACAGACAGACAGACAGACAGACAGACAGATAGATAGATAGATAGATAGATAGATGTGTGTGTGTGTGTGTGTATACACACACACACATACTATAATACTCATTTTGCATTCAAGAAAACTGAGGCAAACAGAAGTTAAGTAATTTGCTCAGGGTCACACAGCTAATAAGTGTCTGAGGCTGGATTTAAACTCACATCTTCCTGACACCACTATATACAAAGCTATCTGCCTTATGTGCAGTTTAACATACAGATGATTTTTTTTACATATGGTTCCCAGACCTTCTGAAATCTATCCACAGACTCCAGGTAAAGAATCCTGGATCTAATCCAATCCACTTGTTTTACAGCAGAGGAAACTGAGGACCCGAGAGGTGAAGTCACCAGCTCAGGGCCATAGAATGGACACCAAGCTGGGATATGAACCCAAAGTTCTCTGACTCCAATTCAGCAGTCTTTCTATAGAACATTCTAGGAAGAGCTCAGAGCTAAATCCCAAGTTTCCTTACTCCCAGGGCCTTTTGTCCACTCCAGCACACTACCCCCTAAGAAAACACCCTGCTTTTGACTTTCCTGCCAAGTTCCAAACCTGAGAACCGTCAATGTCAGTAGGAGCCCTGCTGGAGTTCTTCAGGGCAGCACGCCTCTGTTTCTCACAAGCTATCTTACTGTTTAGTAAAACAAGTACAATAAATACTGTTTAATGCTAACTGTTCCTTCTCAATCCACATAAAAGTTATAAACAGGTATTTTAATAGTTTCTTGATTTCATCTAGGTAAAACTTGCTAATACAAGATATCCGTTAAGATACGTTGCCTCGTCTGATGACCTGTGAAAGGTTCCTCCTTCTCCTGCCTTTTTTTCTCCAAATGGCAATGCAAATAATAGGAGAATTACATAGCATTTGGAGCTGGAATGAACTTTAAACATCATCTAAATCAGCTCCCTCATTTTATAAGATAATGAAAATTAGGTCCAGATTGATTAAGACCTAGGAACAGAAAGGGATTTAAACATCTACTCTAATTCTTTTATGTTACAGTCAAGGAAACTAAGACCCACAGAGGTCAAGTACTTGTCTATAGTCTCAAAGGTCATTAGGAGAAAAGGCAAAATTCAACCATAAGCTTCAAGGGTTCAAATCCAATGATCTTTCCATTATATGTCATTACAGTTAATGACCAATCTAAAAATGGGTTAAACATTCTAAGTTGCTTCAACTAATAGATTCAGAAATAGGAAGAACTGTGATCAAAACCTTTCACCATCCTCTGAACACTCTAGGGCAGGGTTTGGGGTTTTTTTTTTAACATTTTGGGGTCCTGGACAACTTTAGCAGTCTGATGGAGCCTATGAACCCTGTAACCAAAGAATATGTTTAAATTCCTAAATTAAAATACACAAGATTACAAAGGGAACCAATTCTACTAAAATAGGTATAAAGTATATTTTTAAGCCCTAATTCACAGACCTCAAGTTGAAAACCCTGCTTTAGAACTTGTCACCATCCTTCTAATGATGTGGCACCTAAAACCAAGCACATCACTCCAGATGTGTCCTCCAATAGGAACTGAGAGAGAGGGATTAACTGACTTCCTTAGTTTTATGCAGTTAATAAGTGTCTGAGGTCAAATTTGAACTTAGATCTTCTTGATTCCATGTCCAGAGCTTTTTGCAGAAAGGGCATTTTGTGAGAGGTGCTTGAGGTGAACCTCAAAAGGAAATTTAAGGACCCTCTCTCCCCACCCTCCTTTCGAACTGCCTTTCATTGTCTTCCTGTATTAGAATGTAAGTTCTTGGGGCAGCTAGGTGGTGCAGTGAATAGAGCACCAGCCCTGAAGTCAGAAGGACCTGAGTTCAAATCCAACCTCAGATACTTGACACACTTACTAACCATGTGATCTTGGGCAAGTCACTTAACTCCACCTGCCCTGCCTTCCCCCTTAAAAAAAAATGTAAGTTCTCTGAGGGCAGAGACTGTCTTGCTTGCTGCCTGGCATATAGAGCTTAATAAATCCATTCTCTTTCTGTCCATTATTTATGTCTGTCTAAATTGAGCTGTACCTAATATGAACACAAATGTTCCTGCCAGGTATCACTTCCTGTCTCCTGATTTTTTTTTAAAGCAATCGGGGTTAAGTAACTTGCTCAAGGTTACACAGCCAGTTACTTCTGGGTGCTAAGTATCTCTGTCTCCTGATTTCTACAGTATGCCCAAACCTCTCAATTTACATGGGTTCCTTGACAATTGCTCTTAACCCAGATTTGTCTTTTAAAAGAGTCTAGTGTTGTATTTCAGAGAAAACTAGAAAGACTTACATGAACTGATGTTGAGTGATGTGAGCAGCACCAGGAGAACATTGTACACAGTAACAGCAACATTGTGTGGTAATCAGCTATGACTGACTTAGCTCTTCTCAGCAATACAATTATCCAAGACAATTCCAAAAGATTCTTGATGGAAAATGTTATCCACTTCCAGAGAAAGAACTGATGGAGTCTAAATGCAAATTGAAGCATACTATTTTCACTTTGTTTCTTTTCAGTTTGGTCCTTTTTTTCCATTTCTTCTTTAACAATATGGCTAATATGGAAATGTTTTATATGATTGCACATAATAACCTATATCAAATTGCTTACTGTCTTGGAGAAAAGGGAGGAGAGGAAGGGAGGGAGAAATTGGAACTCAAAATATTATTTTAAAAAATGAATGTTAAATAAATGAATTAATGAAATAAAATGGCCCAAAATACAGGAAACATGGCAGCCCTAACACTCCCCAGAGATGTGAGGGAAACCACAAGTGAGTACAGGTAATGGTTTCCAGTTTCCAAAGCCTTGGGGGCTCTGGAAAATGTCCCAGTTTGCTAGGGAAGTGTGGACATGCCTAGAAATGGATTCTAATCCTGGCTCTGTCATTGACCAGCTATATGACCTTGGGTGAGGTCTTTAAACTCTTTAGGCCTCAGTCTCCTCAGCCATAAAATGAGGAGGCAAGATAAAATGATCTGTAAGACTTCTTGCAGCCCTAACTTTTTATGGTTGCTTGGTCATACATGATCCTATTAGTAGTATAAACTCCCAAAGACAGTCATCAATGACAAGGGGGTGAGGGAAGGCGGTTGCGTTAAAGTCTGATATCAAAGTCAGAGACAGATAAAATCTAACCACGCGTCTGCAAAAATCAGTCTCTTCATTTCAAAAATGAGAATTGTGTGGGTTCCTAATAGCAGCTAGGTGATACCATGGATAGAGAGATGGGCTTGGAATCAGGAAGACCTGAGTTCAAATCTAGTCTCAGACACTGCTAGTTATGTGACTCTGGGCAAGTCATTTGACCTCTATCATCCTGTTTCCTTACCTATAAAATGGGAATAATGACAAGACCTACATGCCATGGTTGTTGTGAGATAATATTCGTAAAGCACTTTACAAAGTGCTATATAAATGCCAGCTATTATTATTATTTATTGATCTTGTTGTCATATGAGAAAATATGCCTACCAAACCGCTACATTTTAGATCACAGATTTAGACTCACAAGGAAGCTTAGAAATTACTTTGTTCAACCCTCTTATTTCACAGAGAAGGGGATTGAGGTCCAGAGATATAAAGCGACTTTCCTGGGGTCACACAGGTAGTAAGTGTCAGAATCTATATTTGAGCCCATATCTTTCTTTTTTTAATTAAATTTTTATGTTTGAACCCATATCTTTCTGACTTCAAATCCAATATTCTTTCCATGCTATCTCTTAGATAACATCATTAATATAGTATCCTAAGATTAAAAGTAGCCACAATCCAGGTCATCCAAGCCTAACTCTTCCAACTCTGTCATTAGGTCCTGGGGTTAAAGACCTCCTCCCATTCTTCCCCACCACCAACTCTGCGCCCCCTCCTCATCACCACCAAGAAAAGAAGCTTGAGTATTGACATCAAGATTTTAAAAAACTTGAGTTCTGCCAAGCCAGGTTGGGAAGGCAGCCAAACCAAGAACTGAAATCATTTGACTCAGGGTTCATCTGGATGGTTCAAACTTATATGGAGCAATCATTTCACAAGATTCTGCAACTGGGTGACCTTGGGCAAGTCACTTACTTGAATGTCTGTAATAATGCTGGCACTACCTACCTCACAGGGTTTTCTGAAATGTCAAATAAGATGACAAAATAATGCATGTAAAGATTAGTATAACATGAATAAATTGCTGATGTTATCTGTGTAATCAGTGTCATATTATTATTTTTTAATATTTCATTAAATTCTTTGTGTAATTTTTACCAGGATAATAAAGCACCCATAATATCCTATTATGTCAGGATAATACAGCTCATAAATCTTCCATCTCTCAAATGATCCCAAATCTATTTTAAAATGGTTTCTCATCACTGCTCAAAGCCACCTATTACAGAGCAGGGGAGCATTCATTCAATAACCATATTCGGTTATCACATATAAAGCATTGTACTAAGTGGGGAGGGAGGGAGAGAAGAATGCAGATAATTCAAGTATTTTGCCCTCATGTCATAATCTAGGAGGGGCAATGGGAGGAGGGGGATCACTCTGTGACATCATCTCAATCAATATCAATCAATTAATCAAAAAACATTTGTGAAGCACCTACTATGTGCCAGACACTGTGCAAAAGCAGTAATCTATTCAGGGAGCTGCCCTCCCCCATCACCACCATTATGTGGAAGCTTCCTCAACAGCCCAGCATCTGGTCTACAACTTATAGTCTTAAAGTTTTCCTGGAGGACTGAGTGGTTGACTGATTGGTCCAGGGGCACCCACCCAGTGTGTGTCAAAGACAGGAGATGAACCTAAGTTGTCTTTACTCAGTGGGCCCTTCCAGTTCTATCCACTATACTAAGATGCTTCTAAGCAGGAGGGCTGTGATATTATACCTAATCTTTTAGTACAATAAAACATAGACTATGATTCATTATTCAGTCATTTTTTCAGTCGTATCTAACTCTTTATGACCCCTTCTGGGGGTTTTCTTGGCAAAGATACTGGAGTGGTTTGCCATTTCTTTCTCCAGTTCATTATACAGATGAAGAAACTGAGACAAACAGGGTTAAGTGACTTGCCCAGGGTCACACAGCTAGTAAGTGTCTGAGGTCAGATTTGAACTCAGGAAGAGTTTAAATCAGACCTTAGAACTGTCTCTGTACCAGCTAGCTACCCCTAGACTATGTATGGTAGGAACATTAAAAAGGTACAAAATCCTATGTAATATACAAAGAAGGAAAGATCATTTCCAACTGGGGAAAAAATCACATCAAAGAACTCTGTAGGGACAGAAGTAAGCCAAGAAACATACCCTTGGAGTTTAAAATTTGAGGGTTTACTCCTTCCTTTCCTGGAAAGAATGCCAAATAGAAGGCATCCTGGGTTTATAAGAAGTAGCCACAGGAGACCACATGGGAGTCCATGTGGAATAATGGAAATAACAATGTTATTTTATTCATTATTATTATTTTATTAATGGTGTCAGGAGATCTGTGTTTTAATCCTTATTAACTATATGACCTTGGCCAGGTATAACCCCTCTGAGCTTTAGTTTCCTCTTACTTAAAATGGGCACTATTATATCTACATATATATGCATACATATACATAAGTATGTATACATACATATGTGTATGTATGTATACTATCTACCTCATAAAATTATTGGGAGGAAAAGTAATTTGTAACGTATAAATATATAAATAACTAAAATAAATAGGTATAATATAAATGTCTAAGTATGAGTTATTACTATTATGTATCTAAGCCTACAGCTGCCATTGCTGTCAGCTGAGCATGGAACCATAAAGAGAGACTGCATGTGACTGATTCTTTGTAGGAAGCAAACAGCCATTATTCCACACACGGCATTATTCCCTCCTGACCCTACTTTGGAGAGTCCTTGTCTTGAGACAGACCCTGAACTCAAAGCACATTTTTCTGCCTTCTATATAAGTTCTGGCTGTACCTTTCCACTGGCTTATGAATCGTTCATTTGATCCATGGAATAGAACACGGTGTTTGTACCATGCTTGCTAACTGCAAAGTAACATTTCCCTGAATCCTCTGCAAACTCTCATACGGGTTGGGTCCTCAGGAAATACTGATTGATTGAATAACTGATTCTATACAGCAAGAGGAAAAGAATAGTTACTTGTTGGTTCATCAGAACCAATTCCCAGATTTCAAGAGGTTCATTTTTCATGATGGCCCTCATCCATCCTCCTGAACAGCTCTGGGCAACTCTGACCTGCTCCAAAGTATTACCTTGAGGCAGCCATATTGAAACAATCTCCCCTTTTAAAGTACTTAATTCTTTCTTTGAATGAGTGGTTTGGACTAGATAATTTCTAAGAGCCCTTTGGTCTTTATATTCTGTGTTCTATGTTCTAAACTGCCTTCCAAAGCTAGAGAATCTCTAAGGGTCTTTCCAGTTCTTACATTCTGTGCTCCAAGGTCACTTTCAGGACTATATGGTTTCTAAGGTTCCTTCTGACTCTTACATTCTATGTTCTATGTTCAACGGTGCCTCTCAGGTCTGATATCCAATGTTTAGTGTTCCCTAAGCCCTTTTAGCTCAGATTTTTTATGATTCTATGATTATGAAGAGAAAAGTGTGATAACTGAAGCTACAGTGTTGTCTTTTCAAAACTACTAATATAAATGATATTAGATTAAAACAGTCATAAGCATCCTTGTGGAACTGTATGATACTAACTGGAATAATTTTTAGCAATAGAATGTATCTTTATTATATAATTATTCTAAAAGTATTTTATAAGTGTACCTCCTACAGAGATATACTAAAGTTCATGTAACTGTGAATTGGTCCAACCATTCAGGAAAACAATTTGGAATTATGCAAAAAGAAAAATATCATTAACCTATTCAAACCCTTTATTCCAGAGATTCCACAGCTAGTCTTATACTCAAAGGAATTTTTTTTTAAAGAATGTTCCAACATATATAGAGTTCAATTGGTGGGTGCAGGGAATATCTAGAAATGACATGATACAAAAACAAAAGACAAAAATTAAATTTCTTTTAAGAAAAAAAATCAGCTCTTCCAGTTGTTCCATGAAATAGGATTATATCAGTTTCATAGTCAAAAAAGTTGGAGGGAGGTGCTAGGTATACTGCTGGTTCCATTTCTAATTTTAAAGAAGAAATTTTTCCTCAGTGTTGGTTCAATTCCCCATCCTAACCACCGTCCATCATCCCTACACTACCTTCTAGCTCAATTCCTCTCTGAGGCATCACAATTTCAGAAATTAAAATTTTTACCTCTTCCCTTTCATAGGCTGTTAGAGCTAGATTGGACCTTAGTGATCATTTATTCATTCAAAAACAGTATTTACTGTTCGTAGAGCACTGTACTAGATTCTTAGGACAACAGAAAACATAGATAAGACACTCCCTGACTTCATGGAGCTTACAATCTAGTATGGAGAGAACATATTAAAACTAATAACTATAATATAGGTAGCAGGACATCAGAGTGGACCGATAGCAGGCCTCAGAGTCAGGGAAACCCAGCTAAGGTTCACTCTAACACATAGTGACTGTGTGACCCCAGACAACTCTCTTAACATCCCTGGGACCCAGGTAACTCTTATAAAGTTACTGAAAAATAGTTGTAATAAGCCTCCAACTGATAGGTAAGTCACTCACTGTGCCACATCTTAGGTCTGAATCCCCTTCCCCCGCAAAAAATAAAAGCTGTGACATCCAATCTTTCGTGATAGGTACACTAGGGAAACTATAGGTATGCTGCTTTTTGATCCAAGGGGAAAAGCTATAGCTGATCAAAAAAGGCTTTAAGGGAAAGGAGCAAGAACTTTAAAGAATGGAACAAAACTCCAGGAGGAGAGGGGGGAAAAGACATTCCAAACATAATCCAATACTCCCTGCCACCATTTCATAAGAAGGAAATTGATGTGCCAAAAAGTCAAGTGACTTGTCCAAGGTCACACTAAGTTAGTGGCAAAGGCAGTACTCAAACTCAGGTCTTAAGACTCCAGTCTAGTGTTCTTTCTACTCCACTTCATTGCCTCCCACTCATTTTCACCCTAGGCCTTGAGTAAATTTATAAAAATTTCACTGGATAAAAATTCTCTGAGTTCAAACTGACCACTTTTCTGCACGTGCCACAGCTTTATAGAAAAGACCTATGTTTCAAACCATATTAACTCCGTCATCTTTCATCCTTGAAGAAGCTGACAAGTTGACAGTGCCCAGCATTTGAATTCAATCTTCATTCTTGTTCTCTTTTCCAGTGTTCCAACATCTGTCACTTTTGCACAAACTTAAAATCCCATTTCTAGGCTAGAATCCAGTTGGTTCAGAAGATGATTTTTCTTTAGGGAACTGAGGACTGGAAGGGAGGAGGAACGAGCCTTAATAGTTACAAATCATCCTAACAGATCTAATTCAACAGCTGGCTACACACCAAAGACTTTCTTTTTCTTTTTTTGGAGTCACTAAGCTACTCTCATACATAAAACTTTAGTGGCCTTCTTGTCAGCAATTGTTAGAACTGGAAAAGGCCTTAGAGGTCATCTGGTATAACCGCCTTACTTATGAAAAAGAAAAGAAAGACTCAGAGGTGAAGTAAGATGTCCAACATCATGAAACTAATAAGTGGTGTGATTTGGACCCATGACAACTATACCATAGTTCTAACTAGCAAGAAATGATCAAAACCTATCATGGCATGTAAAAAAATGGAGTACGTGCAAAATCATGTCCTGATCATTCTATAAAAGCCAGCAAAGCAATAAATAATGCAGCTCCTTTGAGAGACAGGGAACAAGACAAGAGAGGTCAATGAGAAAAGCAATCATCTAAGCATCTTTAAACTACAGGTGTGTCTGTTTCTATCTCCCTAAAATATATAACATCACCTTTAGCAATATATTTCAAAGTCTCACAATCTTCTAACATTTAAACAGTTCTTCCTAGGGTCTAACCTATAACCCTCTTAACCTCTCCCTATATGGGATTCACCCCTTTCTTGTATGTCCTCATTACAGACTGAATGAATAACAAATGAATGAATGAAAAGGCACTTAATAAGGGCTTAACTAAACACTGCTGATCAATCAGTAAATGATCAATCAGCAAACACTTATTAAGTAACTACTATATGCCAGATTCTGTGGTAAGTGCTAAGAATATAGAGACAAAAGTGAATCTTCCTTTGCCCTCAAAAAGTATCCATTCTAATGAAGGAGGCAATATGGACATATGTGGGTAGACTTAGGATACATAGATAAAGAAAGTAGTTTGGGGACAGAGGACTTCTTGTTTGTCATTTGTGCTCAAAGAGGACTAAATGATATCATGATATTGGGGTTAATGGACAGCGTGTCTGGCTGTGGCTGATCATACCAATATTAGCTGAGAAGGCTCTACCACAGATAAAATAATTGAATAGCAGGATAATGAAATAGAAAAATGGTATGAATGATGCCTTTTGATTTGTGCATAAATTGGATTTAAGCGAGGTAGAGCTGCTCAAAGTCATCAGCTTCACTCTCTCTTCCAGAGTCATTGGAGCCCAGTGGCAAGGCAAAAGTCTAGATGACTGGCAATCATGGATGGCCTTGGCGTCTTTGGTGTCTGACCAAGCTCTAAACACTCCAAAGTGCCTGCTTCTGCCTCCTTCTTGGCCCACTGAAAAAAAATGTTCATACCTGTCTACTCAGCCAGAGAAGTTTTCACATGCTTGGGTTAGACACATTCCCCATCCCCACCCCCACCCGCCTTAGGAGAAAGAAAGAAGGTAATGTAATCATAACCCATACATTCTATACATCTTAGGCTACTCAATCTTTCTTACAAAAAAAAAGTGAGGGAGGTTCAGTGTGCTTACTCAATATACTCGTTGCCAACACAGAGCCCACTGCTATGGGGATGGGTGACAGGAAATAAGGATAAGGAAGAGTGGAGTGGGGGGAAACTTCCAAGAAAGTTGAATAGTTCTAGTATAAATATGACCACAATATAGATTTGACCCATCTTAAACTCACAAATTGGCTGATCACATACAGCTTGGAATGAAACCCAGGAAGACCAAACACCAAGATGGCACCCTCAAGCTCATTTCACTGTTCACACTTTGGGTATCACTGGAGTAGAGGAGGTGAGAAAGTCAGACTGTACTTTAGGAAAATCATTTTAGCAACTATGTGGAGGATGGATTGGAATGGGGGAAGCCTTGAGGTAGAGAAAACAATTAAGAGACTATTATAAAAGTCTAGGAAAGAGGAAATGTGGGTCTGGTGGTGGCTTCAGGAAAAGAGAGACAGGGTTGGATGTGAAAGATTTTATGGAGGTAAAAGCAACCAGATTTAAGATCTAAGAAATGAACTTCCTTGATTTACCTTATTCACATTCCCCTCCCAGCTCCATTTCCAAATCTTTAATGTCTGGTCCTCTCTGAGATTTCTTCTTTGTCCCTCCCTCCCCCTGCAGTCTCAGCCTCTCATGTCCATAAAACCAGAAAACTACTGTAGTTAAGCTTAAGTATCAGAGTTGGGCTACAAGGATAGGTAGGAAGTCCAGGCAAGGAGAAAACCATGAGAAATATATTCAAGCGAGAAAACACAAGATATGTTCAGGGGGCTTCAGATAGTTCAATTTGGCTGACGCATAGAAGATGTAGAGGAGAAGAATATGAGGTAAGAATAAATGGCGCCAGACTGTAGAAGTTCTTAAATTCCAGTTTCATTCAGTAAGGAATAGGGAGCTAGGTGTTGCAATGGCTAGAGCACTGGGCCTGGAGTCAGGAAGTCTCATCTTCCTGAGCTCAAATCTAGTCTCAGACACTTATTAGCTGTGTGACCCTGGGCAAACTGTTTACCTCAGTTTCTTCATCTGTAAAATGACCTGAAGAAGGAAATGGTCAGCCATGCCCTAGTATCTTTGCCAAGAAAAGCCCAAAGAGGGGATAAGAAAGAGTCAGACATGACTGAACAACCAAAAAATTTTGAGTAGAGGAGCATTTTGGGTTTTTGTTGTTTGTTTATCTTTGTCCTTCATTTTCAAAGAGGACCAATGACATCATGGGGTGACACCTGAACTCGTGCACGAATTATATTTAACTGAGTCAGAGTTGCACGAAGTCATCAGCCTCACTCACACAGAATCATCAAAGTCCAGTGGCAGGACAAAAGTTAAGACAACTGGTGATACCGTGATACGTAGAGTTATG
Source organism: Petaurus breviceps papuanus (assembly GCF_028583685.1). Taxonomy (NCBI): domain Eukaryota; kingdom Metazoa; phylum Chordata; class Mammalia; order Diprotodontia; family Petauridae; genus Petaurus; species Petaurus breviceps. Next base: position 30,632,634 of record NW_027187460.1, read on the forward strand.
AAAGATGATTGAACTATGAAAGATGATTGGAACAGGGAGAAAATAGGCAATAAAACCTGATGGGACACTATTGGATTAGACTAGGCCAGTGATAGTAGTAAACAAATGTGGTCATTCTGTGACGTAGATTCCATAGAACTTGGAAGGCAAAGAAGAGGGAAGAATAAAAAATAGTATGAATAAAATAGTTTTAACATAAGACATGGAGTGGGTCTTTTGCGATTCTCAGCTCCTGAATTTTTGGCCTCCTTATGGCTATTCTTACAGGGCCATGCCATTCTTTTGGTTCATCCTTGGTTATGTTTGTTTTTTTCTGATCTTAAGCGAATGAAAAACATGAAATGGGAGCTCCTTGGTGACCTGGTGGATTTGGTTGTCGGTTCAGAGGTGGTAGCAGTGGCCAAAGACAGATGAAGTATCTGTAGACAGATAGGGGAAAGACAAGCACCCAAAGACAGATTCAGGGAAGGAGACCTCTCATGGAATAAGAGAAATTCCAGTTGTGTCAATGGAAGAACCAGCCCTTAGAGCCCAGCAGAGCTACACCTAAAGGAAATTCCATGGGAATTCTACAAAAGGAGAAAGGAACTTTAGTGACCAGAAACTGTGAGGTAGGGGTGGCTAGGGCGAGCAGTGAATAGAGCACTGGCCCTGGAGTCAGGAGGTCTCAAGTTCAGATCCGCCTTAGACACTTATCACTTACTAGCCATGTGACCTTGGGCAAGTCACTTAACCCCAATTGCCCTGCCTTCCCCCCCTCCAAAAAGCGAAAGAAAGAAAGAAAGAAAGAAAGAAAGAAAGAAAGGAAGGAAGGAAGGAAGGAAGGAAGGAAGGAAGGAAGGAAGGAAGGAAGGAAGGAAGGAAGGAAGGAAGGAAGAAAGAAAGAAAGAAAGAAAGAAAGAAAGAAAGAAAGAAAGAAAGAAAGAAAGAAAGAAAGAAAGAAAGAAAGAAAGAAAGAAAGAAAGAAAGAAAGAAAGAAAGAAAGAAAGAAAGAAAGAAAGAAAGAAAGAAAACTATAAGGTACCTCATTGCTAGGCTGCACTCAGGACTTCTCCACCCACTCAAGCTCTTCATCCTGAAGTCTCACTCCAGCCCTAGAATTCACACCTTGGAAGTGTCACCCCTAAGGACTCTCTCTCTGATTGGATGACTCCTCCCAGAACCTCAGGTCCAGTAGGGTGTGAGAACAGCCATGTCTCATTCCTCTCCAGGCTTCCTCTATCATGCCTCTGCACCATTTACCTTGTCTTCCTTTCCCTTCCTACACTTTTATTTGTTTGTTGTCCTTCCCCAAGAAAAATTGCCCCCTGAGAGCAAAGATTGTTCTTTCCATCTTGTATTTGTATTCCCAGCACTTGGTACAGTGCCTGGCACTTAAAAGAGCTTAATAAATGTTGACAATTGAGTGCCACATGGGCACATTACTTTAAACCTGAACTCATTCTCTTCAAGGACCTTGTGTTATTCAAAGGAGAGTAAATCCCCAATTAAGGGAAGATTTTTGTACTAACTCTTCTTACTATACTACTTTAGTAAATAAATTTTGTGAAAGCTAATTAAGTTTGATTGGCAAATTGTTCATGGAAGCACCTCAAGGGGATTGAGAGTTGCAGTATTAGAAACCCAGTCCCTCAAAGTCCCTAAAAATCTGAAAGTACTAGTGAGCTATCCTCTGGAGACTTGGCCCACCAGTATAAGTGGGAGATGAAAAAATGGCGCCACTGTGGGGAAAATATATTGTGTTCATAATCTTTTGTACTTGGGTGACCTTTCAAAAGCTGAGCATCTCATCAGATCCATTTCACAGAATATCAGAGTTGGAAGGGACTACGAAGGTTATATATTCTAGCCCATCCTTAAGCAGGAATTAGTTCTCTTCACTGTATCTCCTGTGAGTGGGCATCTCACATGTGCTTGAAGACCTTATGTGATAAAGAATTCACTGCCTTTAAAGACAGCCCATTACACACTGGGACAGCTTTAATTGTTAGGAAGATGTTCTTTCTAACAAGCAAAAATTTACCTCTCTATAGCTCCAACTCATTTTGTTGTTGTTGTCCAGTCATTTTCAGCTGTGTCCAGCTCTCCATGACCCCATTTGGGGTTTTCTTGGCAAAGATATTGAACTCATTTGCATTTTCTTCTCCAACTCATTTTACAGACGAGGAAACTGAGGCAAACAGGCAAAGTGACTAGCCCAAGGTTGCAGAGCTAGTAAGTATCTGATGCCAGATTTTAACTCAAGAAGATGAGTCTTCCTGACTCCAGGCCTGGGACTCTATCCATTGCACCACACAGCTCCCCAACTTAATACTCCTAGTCATATCTTTTTAGGCCAAGTAAATCAAATCCAGTCTCTAATTCCCTTGGAGAATTTTTTTTCATCAAAATAGTTTGGGGTTATATTGTCAGATTTTCCTTTTTAAGAGCTTTGAAATTCTCAATTCTTCTTCACTAGAGGTCATCTACTTTTTCTGAGGTTTTAAAAATCTGATTTCTTGAGATCTAGGGCTGATGTCTGAGTATGCCAAGCCTTCACTTCCTAAGATAATGTGTAGGCTTTCTACCTTCACTTCCTCTTTAAAACCCAGTTCTTTGTCAGAATTAAGGACAAAACAATAGCTCCTCTTATTGCACCCTCAACATTCTGAAAGATGGTATTATCCCCAAAATAAGTCAGAAAGTTATTAAAAAAAAAACTCTGCCTTAAACAAAATGAGAGTTCAGGAAGATGTCTAAATAGCAAAATTTAAATAGGAAAAAAAAATCTACCTCCCTCCACACCATTTACCCTGACTTTATTTAGGGTTAAGATCCATTCTAGAATGTGACTTTCATGGATTCCACAGTGCTTGTTAAAGCTAACCCAGCTTGGGGAAGTAGGGTAATGCCACAGCTGGGAAGTCCCTGAGCATATAGGGATGTCATGTGAGCAAGCTACCACCACAATAACCACCCTCACTTCTCTCCATGGCGACAGCTGCTTCTAAGTAGTAACAGACACCCTCATGGCTTCTCAAATGGGACTAGAAGAATGTGAACATCAACCACTTCAACCAGGATGCATAGGCCTACCCAACAAGGAACCAGAAAGCTTGTACCATAACTAAGGGGGTTATGGGAGAAGTATTTCGTAGTAGATGACTTTCTGGGCAGGAAGCATCCTATGCAAGGCTTCAGTTCTTTGCTTGGCATAAATTGAGGTGTCTAGAACCATACCCCTATCATCCTCAAAGACACCAGTAGCCAGAGCATTCTAATCTCACTCTGTCAATATGCTTGGAATTAAGACACCCTTCCATTCAGCCAGCATCCCAATAATTAACTATTATTACTAAGGATAACAACTAAAAATTATCATAATATATAAATATATGTGTATATATAAAACACTTTAAAGTTTACTAAATGTTTTACATATACTCTCTCATTTGATATAATAACAATAATAATAACATTTATATAGTACTTACTATGTGTCAGGCCTTGTGCTAAGCACTTTACAATTATTATTTCATTTGATCCTCACAACAACCCTAAGAGGTAAGTGCTATCATTATCCCCATTTTATAGATGGGGAAACTGAGGCAAACAGAGTTTTGGTATTTGCCCAGGGTCACAAGAGAGTCATGGAAAAGCCTCTCAATCAAGTGCCAATTAGTAATGATAATTTCTACAAGGATTTAGAGCTGGAAGGGGTCCTTAGAGATCAAGTACAATCTCTTCATTCTATTTATGAGGAAACTGAGTCGCAAAGGCATGGATGGACTTACCTAAGGGCAAACTAGCATAGTCAGTAGTCAAAGCAGGGTCTTCTGATGCCAAGCCTAGCATTCTTTAAGCTATATCCCACTACCTCTGGTAAGAGAACATGACTCAAACTAAAACACCATTTTTAAAAGTTTTTTTTTTCCTTCCTTAATCATATGGGGAGATCCAAAATGTGGGTTTTCTATAAAGCACTTTATTTGAAGGTGTTTGGCAAAAGCTTTTTCTAGAACAGCATTTCCAGTGGAACAGATGTTTAAAAGACCAAAGTATTCCTTAAATTACGATCAACAATAAAGCCTGGTTGAAAAATAATATGTCCCTCAAGGGACTAAGTTTCTTATTCTGTACTTGATGGCATGGGAAGGAAGATGAACATTCTGTACTTCTTTGCAAAATTAGTTTCTTCCTACTGAATTGACTTGTTTTTGCTGGAGAGGCCTTAAGTGTGGTACTGAATACTGTTCATGGAGAACAGTATATTCTCTGGTCTAGAACCTGATGAACCCCAGTGACCTGGAGGGGAAAACCAAGAGAGGCAAAGCCACTCCAACCACCTAGGAAGAGACACAATCTTCCTGGGGTTATCTATCAGTCGTTCAATAAAGAAATCAGGCAATATACTAGTCATATGCAAGCTGTGGCCCCTGCTGGGAAGGCTCTTCCTCCTCATTCCAACCTCTTAGTTTCTCTGGCTTTCTTCAGGACTTAGTTCAAATGCCCTTTTCTGTGGGCGGCCTTCCCAGTCTACCCACTTCTCCCTCCCCCAGTTGCTGGTGCCTTCCCTCCTGAAGTTAAGTTTTCATCTACTTCCCTTCTAGTTTGTTTGTTGCTAATCATTTAAATGGTGTCTCCTCCCCTAGATTATAGCTCCTTGAGAACAAGGGCTGGCTTTTGCCTTTTTTTTTACATCCCCAGTGGTTAAAACTGTTCCTGGTACATACATAGTAAATGCTTAATAAATGCTTGCTGCCTGACCTCTGATTTTGTTGATGTTGGAATTCCTTCCATTAAGCAGTCTACGATGTATAATGTTAAAGCACTGCCTAACACTCAGAAAATGTTAAATGACTTGCTGATGATCAAGATAAAGCAGAGGTAAGATTTGAACCCAGATCTTCCTGATTCTAGGCACTGGCAGCTAGGAAGATGAAGAAAGGCTATAAGTAGATAGCTCCATGAGAAATGAATTTTGAAAGAAACTAAGTATCCTAAGGACAGGTATGTGGCTCAGTGGAAAGAGTTTGGGGTTTAGAGTAAAAAAAACTCATCTTCCTGAGTTCAAATCTGGCCTCAAATATTTACTAGTCACGTAACCCTGGGCAAGTCACTTCATCTTGTTTGCCTCAGTTTCCTCATCTGTAAACTGATCAGGAGAAAGAAATGGCAAGCCACTTCAGTATCTTTGTCAAGAAAACACCAAAAAGGGTCACAAAGAGTCAGATATGACTAAGCAAAACAGAGGTAAAGAAGGAGAATATTTCAGGCAAGAGGGACAGCTAGCTCAAAGATATAAAGACCAGAGCTGGTATGTCATGTGTGAAGAACAATGTAAATGCTGATTTGGCTAAAATAGAATTAGTGAAGGGAACTAATGTATAAGGTTGGAAAGGTACAACGGAATCAGGTTGTGAAGGACTTTAAATGACAGAGTATCATTGTTGATATTCATATCCCCAGTGCCTTGAATAATGCATGGCATATACTAGGCAATAACTGCTTGTTGGTTGATTGATTTTTATTTGATTTTAGAGGTAATAGGGAATCAATGGAGTTTATAGAGTAGAACTGACACAATTAGACCCTTGCTTTAGGGAAGTCATTTTGGCCACTGTGATAAGATTCAATCAGAGAGAGGAGAACGCTGAAGCAGAGATATCAATTGAAACAGTTCAAGTGAGAGGTGATGAGGATCCGTAGAGGGCTAAGCAATTATGTGAGCAAAAAGAAGGGAACAGATTCCAAATAAGACTGACAAGACCTGGCAATTTATTGGATAGATGAAGTGAGTGACAGTGAGGAATCCAGGATGATACCAACCTTGGGAGTTTAAGGGATGTTTGGTGTGTGGGGGCAAAAAAAATAACAAGTTTTGTTTTACATATATTGTATTTCATATGGCCATATACTGGAAATCTAGTTTAAAATCTCCAAGAGGCAACTGGCAATTCTGGGACAGGGGTTTAGGAGATTAGACTGGTTATTGAGATCTGGAAGCCACAAACAGAGATTATAATTAAACCAATGATAGTTAAAGAGGTTGATGAGGAGAAGTGTAGAGAGAGGATAAAAGGGCCAGGACCAGAGTCCTGGAGTATACCCACAATTAGAAAGAAGGATAAAGATGATTATCCAGTAAAGGAATCTAAGAAGGAGAATTCAAACAGATAGGAAAATATCCAAAAGACAACAAAAATCTTGTGTCACAAAAACCTTGAAAGGAGAGGAACCACAAGGGGAGACAGTGGTCAAACAGTGTCAAAGTCTATAGAACATCAAGAAGGATGAGATTTAAGAAAAGTGCATCAGATTCGGAAATTATGAGATCATTGATAGTTGAACAATAAGGTCAAAAGCCAGATCACAAAGGGTTAAGAAATAAGAGAGAAAAGAGAAGTGGAGGCCAATGAGGGTAGATACCTTTTTCGGAGGGGGGGGGGGGATGGCTGAAAAAAGGACTAGAGATATAGAATAATATCCTAAGGAAAGGCAGAGTCTAATGAGCATTTTTTTAGAGATTGAGGAGATCTGGTATGTTTGTAGGAAGAAGGTAATTAATTAGTAGATAAAGAATGAAGATTAGAGAGAGTGGGATGATTGTGAGAGTAATCTGCTAAAGAAGACTGGAGAAGATAAGACCAAGGTTTGTATACATGGCAAGAGATGGGTTATGTCTTCATCAAAGACTGTAGTAAGGAGAAAACAAGAGATGATGTCAAAGGATCTTGAGTTGGAGAGAAGGGAAGAGGAGGAAACTCATGGCAAATAGCCTCTATTTTCCCAGTAAGGTATGAGGCAAGGTCCTCAACTAAGATGAAGACATAAGGAGAGAGTTGGTGTGGAAGGCTTGAGGACAGAAGTGATAGATAAGTAGGAAGGAGTAAAAGGATTGGCTAAGCGAAAGCTTAGATAATATAAATCTGTTATGGACCCAATCAACCCAGTTATGTGACTCCTCCAGTTCCATTGGGCAACATCTAATTAAGAGTAAAGGAGGGGGTCATACTTCTGGTTTCCTGACTGCTACTGTTGCGGTCTGGGAGTGCACGCTGCCTGTCTTTGTAGGCTTGGAGCCCGCCCTCCTTGCAGTCATGTCCTCTGGAAATGCTCACATTGGAAAACCGGCCCCTGACTTCCATACCACTGCCGTGGTCGATGGGGCTTTCAAGGAGGTGAAGTTGTCAGACTATAAAGGGAAGTATCTGGTCCTATTTTTCTATCCACTGGACTTCACCTTTGTACGTCCTACCGAGATCATCGCCTTCAGTGATCGGGTCTCTGATTTCCATCAGCTGGGCTGCGAAGTCCTCGGTGTGTCTGTGGATTCCCAGTTCACTCACCTGGCCTGGATCAACACCCCTTGAAAAGAGGGTGGCCTGGGACCTTTGAAGATCCCCCTGCTGGCAGATGTAACCAGAAACCTAGCTCGAGATTATGGGGTGCTGAAGGAGGATGAAGGCATTGCCTACAGGGGCCTCTTTATCATTGATGCTAAGGGCCTTGTCACTGTCAATGACCTGCCTGTAGGGCGCTCAGTGGATGAAGCTTTGCGACTAGTGCAAGCATTCACAGATGAGCATGGAGAAGTATGCCCGGCAGGCTGGAAGCCTGGAGGAGATACTATCAAGCCCAATGTCGAAGACAGCAAGGAGTATTTCTCGAAGAACAACTAGGCAAACAATGTTGCTGCTTTCTTTGCTCCGGTGGCAAACCTCCATATGGTGAAGGAGGCTTCTGCCCCTCTTGGGTAGTGGCCCTTGCCCCAAATTTCCTCTTAATCTCTTTTCCCCCTGGGGGGGGGGGGGCAGGTATGAGAGAGGAGGAAGGGGCCTATGTCTAATAAACCTATGGGAAAATCAAAAAAAAAAAAAAGAGTAAAGGAGGATAGTAGAAGTAATCCAGCCCTAGAGTTTGGGAAGGTGTGAATGACAATAGGACTAAATGGCAAAGGATTTGAGAAGACAGAACAATGTAGAATTTTATTGCTTTTCCATATATACATATATATATTCTGTATCTTTTAAATTGAATTTTCCGTTGAGTTCTAGTGTGATTTTTGTTGTTACAAATACCTGAAAGTCTTTCAGTTTGTCAAATGTCCATTTTTTTTCAAGATTGTAGAGGAAGGAAAATAAAGCCAGAGCAAGGGTGACAACATGGGAAAGTACTTGGGGGGAGGGGCATAGATGAGGAAAGGATGGGGGAGGAAGAGTGTAAGGATAGATTTAGGGTTAGGATTGGTAGTCATGGTGAGAAAGAATATTTTTATGAGAAGTAAGGTATAGGAAGAATTGGAATGATCGGTTAAAAATGTGTAGAGTAATTTCAAAATTTGTGATTGAAGAAGTGGAACATGTGTGAGTAATGGCAAGATCAAAGGTATGACCATCCCTGTCTGCAGTTGGGGTGGAATTGAGCAAACTGAGGAAATGAAAGGTCAAGAGGTTTGAGAGAACAGTAGACAACCACCACCAAAGATCTGGATAAGGTGACAAATTTGGATAGAGTAAACCAGAAAAGAGAAAAGATTGCTGAGTAATTGTGGCAGAGGGAATGTCTGGAGGTGGCAATGGGGAGCAAGGAGTATTCTGACTCCCCCTCTAAGACTAATTCATTGGTGAAGTGATGTACAAAAAAGTCATAACCAGTACTGAAAAGGATGGCCAGTGATGCATTATCTCCTGGAAGTCCAGACTCTGTAAATGCCAAAGGATAGAAGGAGCAAGAAAGGAAGCCCAAACCTCATTGGTATGAAACTCTCTCATTGGTGGAAATTCTTAAGGCTTTTGTGAGGGTCAAGGTATAGTTGATGAGAGGCAACCAAAGGCTCCAACCTTTGCCAATCCACTTTGGGACTCATAAAGCTTCAAGTCAAGTTGCTTTGGGCATTTATCTGACTTCCAGCTTTGAGAGAGAAGATAAAAGAGGTCAAACCTACTTCAAGTTGCTGAAGGAAAAGACTCTGGGAAGACATAAGAGGAGCCAGAAGTCTGTAGTATATCCCTGTTCCCAGCTTGCTACTCTAGAGATTTTGGGGAGTTTCCCATTGGGTGAGAGCCAGGACACTCTCAGTTGAGCTGAGTTCTCTCACTCCCAATGGGGAAGTTCCTCTACTCAACATTGGCCATTACATATTTTCCTATGTATACCTCCCCTTGTTTCTGGGGATTTCTTTGGGGTTTCTTTTCTTTTAAATGGGTTTCTTTGCTGCTCTCTGTGTTCATGGAAATGGTTTTTGGTGGTAAAAGCTTTAAGCCTTTGGGTGCTGCTTCCCCCCCAAAAAAGTGACAAAGCAATCAGAAATTTGAGTGAATTAAATCACATCTCCTAACCTAACAATATTTAAGGGATCAGATATAATTATAGCCTGGTACCCTCTTTTCTCTAAGGAGAACAGAGTAGCCTCCAACCCCAACTTCCTGCTTCTCCTCCAGGCAGGAATGAAAGTCTCCCTTGGAGAAAGGTAGAAGGAGAAGAGGCTAGAGATGTCTATTTTGCCTCCCTTTATACCACACAATGACATCCTTTGCCCCAGGTGGACCACTCTCTACATGTAGGACTCTCTTTCCCTAAACATAGGGGCTCATCCAGGAACTAGAATGAAACAAAATTTGTTAAATACAGAGTGGGAGTTTGAGAAGGCACAGATGAAGATGTAGGCAGATCTGCATTGGTTTATTTTAAGGGCAATGGCTGAAGTGGATGGGAATGTGATATCAAACAGATGGGGCTGGAGGCAGGGGATGTTCTTTGGTAGTTGAGGGTTCAGGATCATTGGAATGGGGAAAGCAAGAGGGTGAGTTAAGACTATCCATAGGGAGTGAGTCTAGGAAGAGTAGCTATAGATGTGAACATCTTCATTGATGATGGAAGAGGTGTAGAGCATATGCTGTCTCATTCTTGCCTTGGGAAATGCCCTCCTAGCATTCTCTGCTGCCCTTCCTGGTGCTAAGCTCATGTTGTGTGCATCAAGATAAATCACAATCCTACACTTATGAAGGGAGGCCATGTCAACAACAACAACAATAATAATAGTTGACATTTCTATAGCACCTTAAGGCTTGCAAAACATTTTATGTGCACGAGCTCACTTAAGCCTCAGAGCAAACTTGTGTGAGATAGGTTTTAATTAGCCCAGTTCTATAGATAAGCCAAAAGAGCTAAGGAGGTCTTGGGCTGCATTAAGAGAAGCACATCCTTCGAGAACAGAGAGATGGTGGCCCCATTGTACTCTGCCCTTGTCAGACCTCATCTGATGATACATCATAAGTTTAAGAAGGATGTTGATAAGCTTACATTAGTAAGCATAGTAGTAGCTATTTGGCACAGTGGATAAAGCATTAGGCCTGGCATCAGGAAGACCTGAGTTCAAATCTGGCTTCAGACACTCAACAACTGTGTTGAGTAATTTTACCTCTGTTTGCCTAATCCATTGGAGAAGGAAATGGCAAGCCACTCCAGTATCTTCACCAAGAAAACCCCATAAAGGGTCACAAAGAGTCAGACACTAGTGAACAACAATGACAACAATAGAACATTGAGCGGAAGAGTTAGGAAGACCTGAGTACAAATCCAAGCTCAGACATCTGCCCTGGGCCTGAAAGGAAGGAAGGTATGACCCTGGGAATGTCATTTAACCTCTGCCTCAATTTCTTCATCTGTAAAATAGGGACAATAATAGTGCCTACTTCCCAGAGTTACTCCAAGAATCAATTGAGATAATATTTGTGAAGGATTTTGAAAACCTTAAGGTATTATATAAACTCTATTATTAGTGTTATTAGTTATTTTAAGCTGAAAAGCATTGAAAGGAGTAAAACTAGGATGGCAAAGGCTTTGAGTCCATATCACTTGAGGATCAGTTGAAAGTACTAGAGATGTGAAGCCTAAATAAGAGGAACAGGGGAGACAGAATATCTGTATTCAAATATTTGGAGAACAGTTTTATGAAAGAAGGTCTAAACTTGTTCTGAACCATAAAGGGCAGTCTGAAAGAGTGAAATTTAGGCTGGATATCAGGAAGAATTTCATAAAAATTGCTGTTGTTCAATGATTCCCAGCTCTATGTGTCTGACTCTCCAAGTCCCCATTTGGGTTTTCTTGGGCAAAGATACTAGAGTGGTTTGTCCTTTCCTTCTCTAGCTCATTTTACAGATTAAGAAACTGAGGCAAACGAGGTGAAGTGACACACTCAGGGTCACACTGCTAGTAAGTGTCTGAGACCAGACTTGAACTCAGGACATCGAGCTTTCCTGACTCCAGGCCTCAAAATCTCTGCACTGCATCACCTAGCTACCACTAGTAATAACGGGATAAGAAAAAAATAATAGCAAAAGACTTGGAGGTAGGAAGAGTCCAAGACGAGAGAGACAGACAGATAAAGACAGAGAGATAATGGGTATGTGGATAAAATCAATACATATATTATAGACAGGTGATAGAAACAGAGAGAGAGAGAGAGAGAGAGAGAGAGAGAGAGAGAGAGAGAGAGATTTATAGGGTTTATAAAGCACCTGTGATGTACCAGGGGCTGTGTTAAGTTCTAGGAATACAAATACAAGCTAGTTAGACCATCCCTGCCCTCAAGGAGTTTATATTCTAATGGAGGAAGACAAAACATACAGGGGAACTTCCTAGCAAGGGGAGAGGGTACAGAAAAAAAGGTACTCAAATGGCAAGGTGGTAGGCAAGGAATTTGAAGGAGTCTAGGAGGGACTGAGGCAAAGCATGGCTGGGATGCCTTCTAAAATTGTGGGAAAAGGTGGTGAGTAGTCCAGTTTAGCTGGAATGTAGAGTGCATGAGAGGGAGTAGTACGAGATAAAGAGTCAGGCTCCCATGACCTCTGACACAAGAACAGGGAAGGCTCAAAAGGTTGTTGTCTAGGACACAGCTGTGACTGTGTGACATAGTCATCGCCCAACCCTTCAGTAGTGTCTACACCCAAGACTTGGGAATGAAGCTCACAGCATAGTACACTGGACTTCACCTGGGACACACGACACAGGGGAACACAGACACAGAAAGGGAAAGTCACCCAGAGATACCAGCCCCCCGTTATCCCACTGCCCTGTCTCATTCATCCTCCTGCTTTCCAGGGAATAGGTTCTCCAACTATGGTGTATAATGAGTCAACCTACAACAGACCCTAGCACAACTCTCCCAGTTTTTATCTGTGGTGTATAAGCATCCTCAGAGTAGAAAGGCTGTGGTCTGCAGCTGGTGCATTTCTGCCCCCACAACTGCTCTTTCTCCATAATTCTGGTAACATAAGGCAAAAAAGGGAGGTGATCTCAGAGTATTAATGGCATCAAATGCCGACCTAAAATGTCTGAACTGTTTTGACAATGCTATTGGGAGCCACTGAGGGATTTTGGACAAGGGCAAGTGGAAGGAGGGTGAGAAGAG
>NW_027187460.1:30645427-30664603 GCF_028583685.1 Petaurus breviceps papuanus
AGAGAGAGAGAGAGAGAGAGAGAGAGAGAATGAGAATTAAAGAGAGGATTGGAAGTAAAACAAGATTGGAGAGGAGATGGAAAGATTGGTTAACAGGTTCAATCAATAATCCAGTGTCTATAATAAGGTGGTGATAGTGCTTAGCATGATAGCTGGCACATAGTGACATTTAATAAATGTTTATTGACTCATTGAATAAATGAATAGGAAGGAATAAGAATTTGATCTGATGAAAAAGGTCTAATTTGTGCCTGACTTATTTAAAATTTGTTATTCTATCTTTACTTTTAAAGAAAAATCGCTACAGAAACTCAATTATTTTTTCTTTTATACAAAGATAAGCTCATTTGAATTTCTACCTAATTAATAATCTTTAATATTTCTATGGAATTTAAATTAACTTCTTACTGTAAATTAAACATGAATCTGTTGGCAACAACATTGTCAAAATCTTTTCTTCACACCCTTCTTACCCTACTCAATTCCATGACCATGTGCCTTGCCTATGCATTAGAGACAGCCCTGAATTGCACATTAGGAGACCCAGCTCTTTGTGTCACATAACCTCTGAGGACAGGACCTCAGTTTCTCCATTTGTAATAGAAAGGGGCCAGAGTTTAGAAATTTTAAGGTCCCTTCTACCTCTAAAATTCCATGAATAGGCTAAATTTCAAAGCCAGATTTATAGGGGAAATTAGAGTTTTAACATTTTTATTAAAGTAACATAATTATTTTGATCATGTTAATCTTATCTGAATAACAAGTAACCCAGTTAATAGAGCCATACCACACTTTAAACGTGCCGTGTAAACATCTGGATTGACATAAAAAATAAATTAGTGAGTAATACTCATTTTGCAAAAGGATTTTTCACATATTTTCTCCCCTTATAGAATATGAGCTCCTTGGGGGCAGGAATTGTTACGGTTTTATTCTTGGGTCCCCCAAAACTAGCACAATGACTAACACATAGTAGGCCTTAATAAAAAGCTTGTTGAATGATTGATTTTCAAAAGGGTGTACAATAGAATGTTTTAAATAGAAGCTCCTTTAGTGTTCTTTAAATGTGATTTGAGTTAGAAGATCATGAAAACATACAGGTTAAGGGATCTTAACGGGAGGCCTTAACCCATGAACGTGGGTTTTGTTTTTTTATGTATACAGATATGTGTGTACATATATGTATATATGTATAAACATATATATTTGGATAGCTGCATTTTAATAAAAATTTATTTCATTGGCAATCCCATGTATGTTATTTTGTCCATTTAAAAATTATTCTGAGGAGGGGTCCATTGACTCTACCAGACTGTCAAAGGTATCCAGGACACAAAAAAAAGGTTAAAACAATTGCTCCCATTGATCATATGGTAGTTTTTATATATGACAGGGAGCTTCTTCCACCTCAGTTTCCAGATGAGGAAACTGAGACCCAGAGAGGTTGGGTGATTTCCCCAAAGTCACACAGGAACATCCTAGCAGAACTCTGATTTAAACCCAGATTTTCTGACTCCAAAACCTGCCCTCTTTCCATTGCTTCCAATGAATAAAGCAAAAAGGATGCCTTTTATTTTGTCCCAGGCAATTTTTGAATCTTGGGACACAACATGTGAAAATGCTCAAATCTATAATTAGCCCATCCCAAGTACAGAGGGTAGCCTCTAGGTCTGTCTTAAAGACCTTGTGCAGAGTTTTCAACTAAACTCATCAGTTTCAGAGGCACAAAAAATTTAACAGACAAGTTTTTAAATCCCCAGTAAAGAGACTAATGGAAGTTGGGAGCATCGATGTCAGCTTTTGTATTTTGTCTGCTTATCTCCTTTATGTGAAAGTTTACAAACTTATGTCAGAGGAAGACTGTTCGTTTAGTGCATGCAAAGGCCAGGGAGAGAAGAATTTTCTTACAAACTGAATGATTCCCTTTAGAAATAAGGAGGATTATAGCAAAATGCCCTTGGCCCTCTCTAGAGAACAGATCAGGCCCACACGTCAGGAATGCCAAATGATTCTCATTAAAAGAATGAGCAGATTTTCAGTGACATGTGTCTGACCAACTTTAATTTAGTTGGCGGGACTTGGAGCCAAAGGTCCAAAAATAACACTCAGCTGGCAGGCTCTGCTCACCCACACCTAGCAAACACCCTGGACACTAGTTCCAGGATGCCCCGCCCAGGACAGGGGATAAGGTCAGATGCAAATTGTTGTGACATTAAACATACATTCCCTGTAAGTGCTCTGAAGTGGCTGGACGTAATCTATTTACTCACTTCAGTTCCTCCTTTCTCAAATGCAGTCTGTTAGAACTGAGGGAGATGATGGATTTGGTCCACCCCTCCCCCTCCTCCCACACACACTCATGCTAAAGTTATTTTTAACCTACTACTACCACCATTAAATATTTTCATAATAAAATACCCTTTGGGGAAAAAAAAGAAATCAAGTAAAATAACATAACACTGCATTTCACTGTTGTTCAACCTAGCTACACATAAAAGACCCCCAAAGCTACTCCAACAGAATCCAGTATAAAATGCTCCTTATGGAATTTAAAGCCCTTCACAGCCTGGTCCCTTCCTACCTTTCCAGTCTTTTTTTTTTTTTTGGAGAGCAGGGTAATTGGGGTTAAGTGACTTGCCCAAGGTCACATGGCTAGTAAGTATTAAGTGTCTGAGGACAGATTTGAACTCAGGTCCTCTTGACTCCAGGTCCGGTGCTCTATTCACTGCACCACTTAGCTGCCCCCTTTCCAGTCTTTTTATACCTTACTTCCCTCCATGTGCTCTGTGATCCAGCTACATGGGACTCTTTGCTGTTCCTCGAATGCAACTCGTTATCTCCACACTCCAGGCCTTTGCGATGGCTATCCCCCATGCCTGGCATGCTCTTCTTCCTCACCTCTGCTTCCTGGCTTTCCTGGTTTCCTTCAACAGCTTAAATCATACCTTCTTAAGGCCTTTCCCAGTCCCCATCCCCCTACCCTCTGCTGCTGGTGCTTCTCCTCTGACATTATAGACCATGCATGGATCAAGTGAAATAATCATCATAAAATTCTTAGAACAGTGTTGGCATGTAGTTCTACATAAATGGTATTATTTTTACTATTACTATCTTTATTATGGCACTTGGCACATGGTCTGGCCCATAGAAAGCACTATAAAAATGTTAATTATTATTCATTATTATTATCATTATTATTGTAGCACTTTGCACAGTGATTGGAACATAGTAACAATATATAAATGTTAGCTATCATAATAGTAATAATTGTAATAGTAACAATTATTATTGTAGCACTTAGTATAGTGCCTGGTACACAATATGTTGTTATTGTTATCTATGATTATTATTATTATTACATTTAGCACAGTTCCGAGCACATGGTCAATGCTATATAAAGGTTAGCTATTATTATTATTATTTATTTTTATAGCACTGAGCACAGTGCCTACAACATAGTAAGTAAATGCGAGTTATTAATAGTATGCACAATACATTTTGTATCCATCTGCTGCCTCTTTCATTATAATATGAGCTCCTTTAGGTCAAGAACTATGTTTTTGCTTTATTTTTATCTCCAGAACATAGTACAGTATCTGGCAAGTAGGTAAATGCCTAATAAATACTTTTCTTTACTGACTGACATATCCCTTCACACTACACCAAGTATAGCACAATTAGGGGAGATTAGAGGAATCCCTGATTTACTGGCCTGGGGACCTCCCATGGAGTAGGACATTCCTCAGTAAAGGGCACGGACCCAACATTCACCCTGCTACACACATTTTTCACCATTCAATCCAGCAAACATTTATTCTGCAGTTACAACCTGCAAGACAGCCTGGTAGAGTGGATAAAAGTTCATCCTTGGCATCAGGAGGACCTGGGTTAAAGTCTCATTTGTGAAACATACTAGAAGGGTGACCATGGGCAAGTCATTCAATTTCCCAGTGCCCTCATAATTTTCTAAAATTATAAGTTTCAGATAAAATGCAAGTCTGCTTTTGTCATACTGGGAATTCTCCAAATCAGCAAAATTATAGGTCTGGACACTGTCCTCAAAAAAAAAAAAAAAAAGAATTGTGCAAGATACTGGAGGTACAAAGACAAAAACCAAAATTGTTCTTGCCCTCAAAGAGCTTACATTCTATGGGGGGATCTCATAATCATTTCTGTGATCAATTATTCCAAGCAAGAAGAAATAGACTACTCAATAAATAACAAATAACAATGTGCAAACTGCCCAAGGTCAGGCATCAGAAAATACAGCGATGAGAATGAGAGCTCATAGCAACTTCTAATATGCAGCTGTTGTTTGAACTGTTAGGTCATACAAGACCCTGAACAGAATATTTGACAATTTTATCTTGCCCTTGTGATCTTACTCTAAGGTCTAGAGAGGACTTGGCCTAGTAGATAATGTTTAGACTTAGGGACAGGAAGCCTTTGAGACTCCCTAGCTCTAAGACCATGGGCAATTATCAACCTCTCCAGCTTCAGGAAAACTCTCTGATGGGTTTTCACCTGCTTTGTGAAGTATATTTTGACTGCCAGTCTCTGTATCTTTACCCTGAAACATATTTCACTGCTCTGTTGTTTTCAGAGAGATTCACAAATACTGTACATACAAGATCAGTCCCCAATGGCAACCTCCTCCTCCCAGCAGAAGTTTTGCAAAATTGCCAACTTGTGACATAGGAGTCATTGTCTAGAAACCTGATGGGGCATGTTAATCATTTTGAAGGGATAGATATTACAAGATCTCCTGATAGAAAGGGAAAAGGAACAAGCACTTCTTAAGCATCTATTATGTGGCAATATTATCTCATTTGATCTTCACAAGAACCCTAGGAAGCAGGTACTATTATGATCCCCATTTTACAGTTGAGGAAACTGAGGTAGAAAGAGGTTAAATGACTTTCCCAGGGTCACATATATAGTAAGTATTTTTGAGGTCACATTTGAACTCAGGTCTTCCTGACCCTAAGCCTGAAGCTGTATCCATTAACAGCCACCTAGTTGTTCAAGATAGTAGGAGCTTGAGGCTACCCTATAAAAACCTAGGAAGCAAAAGTCTTTAAAGATGAGTCAGATTTGAATAGTTGAGAGTAAAGGATAAAGGAAAAAAGTGGTTTAAGGAAGAAATCATAGATTTAGAGCTAGAAAGGACCTATCTGAGAGGCTACTTAACCCAACCCCTTTACTTTATTCTGAATCTCACCCTCTTTCCACTGTACCAGTTTACCTAAAGGTAAGGTATAGGAAGCATGAACAGGAACTCATCTTGTTCTCTAATAAATGTAGCTCCCAATTACACTTCCTCAAAGATAAATACTGCTATCTCCCACAAAGACTAACCTAGCAGGGTCTCATTTGTTATCTTGTCCACAGCATTTAGAACGTCTTATCTTTGCAAATTGCTTTCAAGAGCTATTTTTACTGTCCCTACACAATTTAATTATTTATGGTGGGAAAGCTGGGTCAGAAAACCATGGCTATCAGAAAACAGTCCTCATCCAAAAGGCTGCATTAAAAAAATCATAGCTTCCCAGAATAAGGAGGTGAGAGTGCAGCTGTACCTTGCCCTGCTCAGGACACATCTGGAGGCCTGGGTTCGGTCTTGCTCATCAGAGTTTAGGGAGATTGAAAGCATATCAAGAGAAGGGAAAGCAGGAGAGTGAGGGTGCCAAAATTTGAGTCATAGGAAGACCACTTAAAGAAATTAGGCATATTTAGCCTAGAGAAATGCGTTGGGGGGAGGGGGGATGACACATGTGATCCGTGTCTTCCTTCTTGAAAGACTATCATGTTCCAGAAGGATTAGATATATTCTAATTCTATTCAAAGGTCTAGAATAAGCAGCAGTGTGTGGAAAAGGGGAAAAAAAAGGAAAATCTAATCTTTATGTAAGGAAAAACTCCCTAATGGTTAGAGCTACCCCAAAGTGGATGGGGCTGCCTCTGGGAGGAAGGTAGTGGGTTATCCCTCCCACTGGAGGACTTCATGTAAAAGGCTAAACTGTTTCTATTAGTTATGATGTAGAACAGGGGTGTCAAATTCAATGTCTGCTGCCTCAAGTGGTCAGCAAAACCCTCAGTGCCTCAGGACTCAGATTAAAATGTAATTGGGAAAGACAAAAATAAATAAATACAATATGACATGGATGATTTTGCTTAGTGGTTTTCTCAGTCGGTAGGTGGCCCACAGAGATCTGTTTCCGTTTGAGTCTGACAGCAGTGATACAAAGGAAATTCTTGTTCAGGTATAGGATGGACAAGCATAGGTCTAGCCACATCACTTCCCTACTTTAGAATCTTTAATGACTCCCTTTTGCCTCTTGATTAAAATGCAAACTCTTCAGTTTGGCTTTGAAAGTTCTTATGAACTTGCCTCAGCCAGCATTTCTAGACTTTCTGCATTACTCTCTTCTACACACTCTGCTCCAGGGAAACTGGTACCCAAATCAGAATTTTATCTTCTGTATCACAGGTCATTGTACAGACTCTTTCCCCTATGTCTAGAGTGTACTCCATTCACACCCTTTGAATTTTAGAATTTCACAGTTTCCTTTAAGACTTAACTCAGAGGTGACTTCCTACAGGGAGCCTTTCCTGATCCCATTGGTTGTGAGTGTTTTCTCTCTTCTCTTACTCTCTTGTATGTTCTTATCTGTTTACTTGTTTGTATGCCCTAATATTATACAAGCTGCAGGATGGTGGGGCTGTTTTTCACTTGTCTTTGAATCCCTAACACCTAGCACAATGCCAAGGACATTCTTTCCTTGTTTTTGTCCATACTTATTATTTTTTTGGCATAGGGAACACCTGGTATGGAAACTCTACCAGTACAAATCAGCAACTTGACTGGAACTTATATTCTTAAAGAGTTAAAGGTGTTGTTGGTTGGCTAGGTGTCGAAGTGAGTAGAGCACCAGCCCTGGAGTCAGGAGGACCTGAGTTCAAATCTATCCTTTTTAAACACTTACTAGCTGTGTGACTTTGGGCAAGTCACTTAACCCCAATTGCTCTCCAAAAAAACACCAAAAAAAGAGTTAAAACTGCAAAGAATGTTGGTTTTGGGGTCAAAGGATCAGATTCTGCCTCCATCCCTTAATTTAATTAAATCTAAATTTTTCCTTGTGTGTAAAATAAGAGTGTTGGACTAGATGGTCTCTAAGACCCCTTCCCATTCTAAATATACAATCCTAAGAGTTACCTGGGCCACTGAGAAGCTAAGTGACTGGTCACACCGGTGATCATGAACAGGCCCAGAACTAGGAAGAATTTCCTCTGGGGCAAGGACACTGTGGTGAGTGTGTCACTCCAACTACCTATGCAGTTATACTGAGTTGTACTAAGGAGAAGCCCTCTTCCTGGGTGACTATACTGTAGAAAGTGCAGGAAGGAAGTCTGAGATCTGAAGGAGTAAGTAAATTGCCATTCCAAAAACAGAGCCAGGAGACAAACTTCTGCTGCCCATACTAGTAAAGGCCCTGATGAGAAGAGGGACTTGGATCCATGGCTTTCATACTCCCAGGTATGTATTACAAATATTATCATCTTAATAAATGAGTGTTGAATTGAATTAACCTCA
This sequence comes from Petaurus breviceps papuanus, assembly GCF_028583685.1. NCBI lineage: Eukaryota > Metazoa > Chordata > Mammalia > Diprotodontia > Petauridae > Petaurus > Petaurus breviceps. The sequence continues at coordinate 30,653,021 of NW_027187460.1, forward strand.
TATTCCCCAGTTGCCTTCTGCCTTGAAATCTCCTTTTAGAAGCACAAGTTAGCAACAAGCAATCCAGAGAAATGGACAGTTACTTCCCAAGTAGAGGGTTTCCAAGTTGAGCAACAGTTGCCTAGAAGAAAGTTTCTTTGTCAGCATGCTTTTGAGAGGAGACCACCACCAGGGTCACCTTGAAGTTTAATTGGAAACCACCTCCTCCCCCTCGACAAAAAAAAAACCATGCCTTGGCTGGCTAGGAAAGCTTGACCTTGTGAGATTCTCTAACAGGGCAGTCTGGGGCAAATGTGAAACGACTGTTCAGAAGTGGCACAAAATTGTCTCTACCTCTGGAGGATTTTGAGTGTCAGGCATAATTGGAGTATTATATGTTTGCTGTATTTGTTCTTGAGGTCTCTGAGTCCTTAGGGTACTAAGCAGTTTCTGAAGCAGAAATAATAAAAATCCTGTCCCACAAAAGAAAAAAAATATATTAGAGTGAAGCCCATAAGTGCCCTGGAAAGAAAAGGGTTCTGTAAGCCTGAAATAGATAACAAGTCTCTGGCTGAGTTGCTTCCTTAAGAGACATAGTTTCACAAATTAGCAAAGAGCATATGTCCCCCATCTCCACCCCACTTAAAGGTGCTTGAAGATGGATTCTGATTGCTCCAGGGAAGGGGAGAAGGAGAAAAGGGCCCTTTTCTACATAGCTGCTAAGTAGCAGCACAGGGCTTTTCCTGGTCCAACTTCTCCTTTGTTTCATTTTTCCAGTACTGTTTCCTGTCTACCTGAAAGACAGGGGGAGTAAGAAATAGAGGAGAGACAAAATAATCAGGTGTCCTTTGAGGCCCCTTCCAACTATGAGAAGCTATGTGCAAAGAGGATGGATGAAGATCAAGATAATCCCCTGATTAAATTGAGGGCTTCTCCAATCAACTTGATAGGATTTTAGTGTTATGAGGGATGTCCATTAATTGGGGAATGTTTGAATAAAACTGCAATGGAATACTACTGTGCTGTAAGAAATGATGAGGGAGTGGTTTCAGAAAAACCTGGAAAGACTTATATGAACTGATGTAAAGTGAACTGAACAGAACAAGAACACTATACATAGTAACAGCAATACTATAATGATTATCAACTGTGAAAGATTTAGCTACTCTGATCAATACACTGATGCAAGATAATTCCAAAGGATTCATGATGAAAAATGCCATCCCCCTCCAAAGAGAGAACTGATGAACTCTGAGTGCAGATTGAAGCATATTGTTTTGCACTTTATTTTTCAAGCTTTTTTCCCAAAATGGTTAATACAGAAATATGTTTTGCATGACTTCACATGTTTAATGAATATCATATTGCTAGCGTTCTCAATGCGTGGGGGAGGGAGAAGAGGGAGGGGGAAAGAGAGAGAGAGAGAGAGAGAGAGAGAGAGAGAGAGAGAGAGAGAGAGAGAGAGAGAGAGGGAGAAAGAAAGAAAAGAGAAGAAGAAAAAAAAGAAAGAGAGAGCTGAGAGAGAGAAATTAGGAGGCAAAATAAAAAAAAAAAAAAGGTAAGGCATTAGTTCCTGATCAAATTGACGAATTCTCCCTAGCCTCCAGAGAGTGGGAACAGCTTGATGTTCAATATAGGCCATGTGTAGGGGTGGCTGGACTTGAGTTTGCCAATCACTAGGAGTTCCCTGCGTTCTAACTGTTGACTTCAAACAATGTCCCCCCTCAAAAAAAATCTGGACAATTTGGGAAACTTCTTTAATTTGATCTTTCGACTGAGAAGAGGGGAAAGAAGAAGACTGCAGGGAAGAGAGGCGCGGAGAGGAGAGGGGGAGGAGAGGAGAGGAAAGGGACGGGAAAGGAGAGCGAGAGACAAGTTTCATAGTGACCATAGGTGCAGCTGCCTCTGTCTTAGCAGCTGCTTCTTGAAGAGCCGAAGAAGAGGAGAAGGAACCTGGGGGTGGAAAGGGGGAGAGAGGAGAAGAGATCTTCCTTCCTGGTTTAAAGTTTCCACTGGCTCGAGGTTGTGCAACTGCGAAGGGTGCTGTAGCAGTGGCAGCCACCAAAACAAGCCGAGCCCATAAACAAAGCCACGTGTCCTCCCAGGCCGGGAGGCAGGGCTAAAAGGCAGGCAGCTCTTCCGGCAACAAAGAGCTGCAGCCAGCGGGCCCTGGATAAATACAGCGGCCCCAGCGTCCAAGTCAGACTCCCTGGAAGGAGCTACAGACACCAAAGCGCCCTACCTCCTTCTTCGTCCCTTGCTGTCCCCGGTCTTCCGAAAGCCCACCAGGCCGAGGGCAGACAACTTTCCCTGGACCCCAGTCCCGGAACACACCGCATCCTTCCTCCTTCTACGCCCCCCTCCATCCCCAGTTCAGCACGACCCAGCTCATCCCTAGCCTCCTGGTCTTCAGCATCCTCTGGGTGCCCCCAGCCCCAGGAATCTCCCAGCGCCGTGCTCTCCGCGGGCCGCCGGGCAAGTCCAAGTGCATCCCTTTCCGTCTAGTCGCGTCCAGTCCCGTCCGGTCCTCCCGGCCGCCACTCACTGGCGCAATGCCATTTCTTGGACAGGACTGGCGGTCCCCGGGACAGAACTGGGTGAAGACCGCGGATGGCTGGAAGCGGTTCCTGGATGAGAAAAGTAGTGGCTTCGTGAGCGACATCAACAGGTGAGGGAAGTTCGTCTTCTCTAGCCCCCTAGCTTCTTCCTCCTATCCTATCCCATCCTGTCGTGTTCCGTTCCATTCCGTCCCATCCCGTCCTGTCTCACTATCTCCTATCCAGACAACGCTCAGAACCTTGCTGTGCAAGGGCTCTTGTCTTCCCCGAGATGTCCACCCTCCAGGATCCTGGTCCCAGATTGGAGCTGGGGGGAGGAAAGTACGGTCCTGATGCGAGAAAATTTGGGGTGGACCTGGGACAGCAGGGACGCAAGTGTGCGCGGAGAACATGGCTCAGCTTAGCCCTGGACAAGTGTTTGAAAGAAACTTGTAAGGTTGGGGGGGAGAAGGGTGTTTTGAGTCAACAGTGCCCCATGAAGACACGAGATAGAAATCATAAAGATAGCATTTTCGCTTGAAAGGCTTCACTCTCATGGTCTGAAGAGCTGGTTTAGATGAAGCACAGGTTTTGTCAGTTTGCGAGGTACAAAGCTCAGAGAGCAGCCGCAGGCGGCTCGGCTGTGCTCTGCGTTCTAAGGTTCTCTGAGTTCAGTCCCCAAAGAGGCTGTGACACCACGGGTAGGTACCCAGAGCTGGCCTTAGCCGAGCGCGCCGGTCCTGTCTCTTCTCCAGTCCTTTCTGCTCTTCCGCGTCCTGTAGGAGGCGGGGGAAGGGGAGGAGAGAGGGAGCCAGGAAGAAGCCTCCAGCCTCCAGGATGGAATCTGGGATGGCCAGCTGGTCCCACGGGAAGGGGTGCTCTTAATGGCCTTGCTTGTAAAGCAGGGAGTGATTGGGGGGAGGGGCGGCATTTGCACCTGCTTCCTCAGTTACGGTCTTGTATTTGTTTAATGTCTCTATTGTGATTTTTTTTTATGTATTTCATAGTGAGCCCATCGGAAGAAAAAAAAACCCCACTAACTGTCTGTAAATCTTCTCTCTCATTCTAAGTCCGCACCTCATTTGTTCTGGCGAGAAAAATTAACCATCTGGCTTCTGCTGAAAAGACTGACCTTGTTATACTAATAACCAGAATCATATTCAAATAGCTCCTTTTTCTCATCTTTTTCGCACCTTTCTCTCTCATGTGAAGTGTAGTTAGTGAAGGACCCCATCTTACAGATTAAAAAGCAGGCGCACAGAGTAGTGAAGTGATTTTTTCAGGGTCACACAGCTCGTGAGTGCAGGAATTAGGACTTAATTGCAGATATTCAGACTCTGGAGTCCAAACTCCCCTGCTATTCTAGTTAATAAAAAAGGATCATAAGATCATAGATTTCCAACTAAAAAGGATTTTAGAGACCATGCTATCTCTTTGGAGGAGGGAGTGGGAGGCTGGATCTATGATTTCACCAGGAGGGGAATTCCCAGTGTGCATACTCCTTGCATCAATGAGTATCTACCCACTCATCAGTCACTAAATCATGGTTCCTGTGTCACTAAAAGGTTAAGTGACTTGTCCACCATCACAAAGGTAGCATATGCCATGGGCAGGTCTTCTTAACTTCAGGGCTGGTCCTTTCTCCAATTATGCCATGCTGAGGAAACTAAGTCAGAGAAAGAATGACTTGCCTTAGGTCATACAGGTAGTAATGGCAGAGGACAATTATGTGGTCTAGAATATGTTGGGAGCCCCTGGGTCTCACTAGAATGTTCTCACAAACTATCCCATTGAACTGAAGGAAAAGAAGGTTGGAATTGGGTCTTTTACCTGTCAAGAAGTGTGGTCATAAACATGGTACTGCCTCAATATAGTGCCCAAGTTAAGTTATACTAGGAGATCTCCCAGGAACTCTGCAGCACTTAAATTCTTTGATTCTGTTTTCACCTACCTTTCAGGATGGTTGTGAGGATAAAGTGAGATCTTTGCAAAACACTCTGAAAACCTTAAAGTGTTCTGTGAATGCTAGCTATCATTATTATCATTACCATTATTATTATTTCCCTTTGCCCTTATGTTCAGTTAAACCCTTCCCCATCAGTGGAGATGGGGAGTTCTGTCTCTGAGCCAGGTTTCTAATTATTCAAGCCTTTGAAATGGTTGTTTTGGATGAGTGCTTGGCACCCAATCCTAAGAAAACTATCAGGAAAATGTGGTTATTTTGAAGGCTTAACCTCCAGAGCCCCCCATCTGTTTGTTGTTTGTAACAGATCAACCTCTCTTTGTCTTGCAATAAAGAAAGACAAGTTATTTAATCTCAGGGGTTAGTCAGAGAGATCAAGAGGCACAAGCTATATTGATTTTTATTTTGTAAAAATACATGGGGGCAGTCACGAAGAGAGTCTACTTGGGAGCACTATTAAGAAATCTCTTGTTTATAAAAGATCCGATAACAATTTAATTACAAGGAAAACTATCCTAGCTGGTGTCCTCTTTCTCTGATGCCAAAGTCTATCTTATAGGAACTCAAGTTACAAAATGTGTGTTCTGTCTCACAATTTTTTTTCTAATTGGATGCTTCCCTCCAACCCAGGAAACTTTCTCTTTGTCCATTATTTTAGCACTTGCTTCATTTCTGAAGAGTATGTAAATTGACTCTTTCTAGAGGAGTAAAATATTCTTCAAGCGGTACCCTTGGGCTTCCTATCTCTCTGCCTATATCTACCCTTCTGTGGGGAAACTATTGGGTTCACCTGTACTTGTATTAGTGTGCTAAGTAGGTTTCTAGCCTCCGATTGAATTGCCCCAGTGAAACCTCTCTAGTTTTTCTCCGCCCCCACCCCCACCTCCACCCCCTATGGTTCTTGTGAATGCTCTTACTGTGCCTCATCTGGAAGATAAGTTGGTATCAGTCTCCCTTAGAAAACAGTGGGTGCCTCTCTCCTATTGCCATGGAGGAGCCTGAAGGGAGTTTCAGTTTACCAGAAAAGCTCAGATCCAGGCCAGGATCAAATGGCTGCCCCTTCTTTGGTCACCTTAAGCCCACTTTGTTCTTAGCCATCCCTCTTTCCCATCTTCCATGTCCCTGACCAGAACCTCTCCCATTGGCCTGTCCGAGACTGATCATGACTGCAGAAGGTGATCCGGTGACCCTGCTGAAGGTCCCTGTGAGTCAGAGCCTGGGATCCTTTGGTAGCCCTAAAGCAGCTGGCTGTTAGCACTTTGGTGTTTGTTTTTACTTCTTTTTTTTTTTTCCATCTGTAAACAACTCCAGTCCTCCCTGCTCAGAATGCAAAGACTGCCAGCCTCTTAAAGGCATATTTGGCCTTCAGGGGCCAGGCTTTGGAATCTCAAATGTCCCCACTGTTTTCAGGGTCCTACTGACTGAGTTATCTGTGATGTCAGATTTGGGCTGGGTGCCTAGGCAGGTGATAGCTGCCTCCAGCTCCTGTAGAGAGAAAACAGAAGGTAATCCCTTAAAAAAAAAAAAACTCTAAGTAGGGTGACACAAAAGCCCTGCATACTTCCCTAATTCCACCTAAATTTTCGATGAGCAGCTGAAGTAAGAGGCCATGCACGGTTGATGTGGTAACAGTGCAGATTTTCTGGACTCCAGTCAAGCATTCTGACAGCGTTCCAGGGGCCCAGTCTCACTCCAACAGCCAAATGCCAGTCAGTCAACTTACAAGTGGTTTGGTGTGGTGGAAAGAACACTGAATTTGGAGTCAGAGGACTTGGCTCCTGGTACAGCCCTTTAAAGACTGAGCCTCAGTCTCCTTATCACTTAAAATGGGACTTAAGTGGTTGTACTGACTCATGGGACGGTCGTGAGGAATAGTGAATAGAAAGAGCCCTCTTACCTGGAGTAAGAAGAGGTGGCTCTGACTCCTTTATAGACATGTGACATTTGAGCATTGGGAAGGAAACTTAGGGGGCATCAGAACCAACCAGCTCAATTTATAAATGAGGAAACTTGAGGCTCAGAGATGTCAAGTCACATGCCCTAGGACATACAATAGAAAGCCTTTCAAACCTAGGTCCCCTGACTCCAAATAGGTTTGGGTTTTTTTCCACATTACCATACTGCTTCATGTCACTAAACAAATCTGTGCCTCAGTTTCCTCATCTGTGATATAGGGATGATAATATTGGCATGACCTGCCTCATAGAGTTGTTGAGAGAAACATTTTTTTATAAATGTGTGTTACTATTATGTTTGTGTACCAGTTATATATGCCCAATATGATATCGGATCTTTTTGAGAGGTATATAAAAGAAATAACATGGTTCTTTGTCTTTGCTGCCCATGTCACAGATACTGTGACTATTCAAGTGACCTATCTCTTTCCATTTCTTCAGTTTAATAATTATTAATTAGATTGATTGGATTGGATTTCCCTGTGATCTTTGCTTCATTTTTTAGCTAGGCAGCATGGTGGTATTTGGATAAATTTGTTAGCAGTGCTTAGTGGAGTTAGGCCTAATAGGTTATAGCCTGACCTGGACAATTACATATCTAAGTACATTTTAAAATCACACTGGGAGTTTCTAAAAATGACAGAGCAAATAGACAAAGGAGAACTGGGGCTTTCATCAGGCTTTGTCTTTTTTTTCCCCCTTATTCATCCCCCTTTACCTCTACAGCCACAATCTTGATATCCTTCCCACTTTTTTCCAGTCTCCTTAAATTATCCCATTATGTAAAAAATAAAAGCCTTTTGCCCTTATACTAGGTCACTGCCCACAAAGGTTGGGATTAACTAGTGCCAACTGCTAACAGTAAAATAGCCACTAAGTCTGCCGTGTCTTCATTTACAATGCATGGAGAAAGAAGCCTTAGACAATGGTTTTGCTGATTTCAGATTTTGGAAAAACAAATAAAAATACTGTGGTTCTTATAAAGTATGGTATCTTTTCCTGGGGGGGGGAGGGGAGGGAAATCCTTTTGTAATTTTCCTTTGGCTTTCAATTTGCCTGAAACGGACATAATTGAACTCTTAAAATAGCATGGAGCTGAATATATTATTGCTTAAAATATAATCAGGCAAGACAAATAAACCTCATCGCTTTTCCCATCCTGTCCCTACCCCCTGGAGTCTGAAAGCTAATACTGAGTGAAAATTGCAGGGTTGGTTCAGTCTCTTCTATGCTCTGCAAAGGAAGATCATAATCGATTGTATTCTTAAACTTGCTTTTATAATGAGTCACTCTGTCTTACAGCAGGTTATTGTATTTTCTGTGAGGGAGAAGACTCAAATTCCTTTGGGGGCTGTTTTAAATTAGGAAGGAATAAAATGAAATATAAATATTTAAAATTTCCAAAGAATAGTAACAAGCTATGTCCTAAGCTTATGAAAATGCTTTGTTAGGCTTCGCCTGGGTGTTTCTGTGACGGAGAAGATGACAGCTTAGTTTTATGGTGCTCTTCATAGGGGTGGAATGTGCACTGTGGGTTTGTTATCGAATAATAGGACTTGATGTAGTATCTTTGCATACACGGCATTCTCAGCTTTCGAAAGCAATCCGTGGACCATGCTTGGCACAGTATGGACAGCCAAGTGACCTTCCATGTCTTTCCATTTTCTTAGCTTTGTATGGGGTGCCCCAGGTTACTGCCTAGGACTCAGAGTTCTAATTCCCCTCCCTACAGACCCCCCCACCACAAACACACTCCCCTAGTCTTCTGCATTGTTTTCTATGTATTTATTCATTTGTCTGGATGGAGGGTTCTGTTAAAGTCAGGAAGACCTGGGTTCAGATCCTGTTTGAGACACTGTTTATGCAAGCCACACACCAGTCACTTAACCTCTCCACGCCTCAGTTTTCTCTTCTGTAAAATGGGGATAATAGCCCCTAACTCACTCAGGTGTTTGTAGGAATCAAATAAGATAATGTTATGTAAAGCACTAGATTAATATGAGCTATTACGGAAACAATTCACTCCCCACTGGTCATCTATAATTCTGGTGCTATAGAAAGTATAGTCCTAGGAAGTTGCCTTGGGTACTGAGAAGCTAAGAGACCTAGTTGGTCACACAACTAGTCTATGTGAGAGAGAGGACTTGAGCTCAGCGCTTCTTGACTACAAGCCTAGCCCTCTAACCCCTATGCCATAGTGGTTGGCTAGCAAAAACAAGAGAGGCAAGGTAGTATGGTAGAAAGAATACTGCATTTGGAATCAAAGACCTGGGTTCAGATCACAGCTCTGTCACTACCCATGAGACTTTGGGCAAGTCATTTCATGACTCTAGGCTCACCTCAGTTTCCTCCTCAATAAAGTGAAAGGTGTTGGACTACATCTCCAAGGTCCCTTTGCATTCTAAATCTATGAGCCTATGAGGTATTTAGCTCCATCCCTGAGCTGCTACTATTGTTTCTGTGAGAACAGTCAACAGCAATGCAGGAAACAAAATTCATACCAGGTTCACTTGATTGATAGGCCTATAAGAGAGCAAACTGAAAGAACAGGTCTCCACCTAGCTGTCCACCTGCAACCTAAAAATAACCTCTCCATCCTGGATGAAAGGAAAGGAGCTGAAAAGATTAGGTGGCTTAACAAAGTGTATTTGAGTGACTTCACAAAAAGAGATTACAGTCAAGCCTGTACCAAAACAAAGAAAAGAAAATGTATAGGTTGATAGGGTCGGATACCTATTATATTAATTGAAATGGTTGAAAGTCACTGAAAGGACTGGGTACAAGAAAGAATCATTTATTTTGAAAAAAATATTTGTGTTTCTTCCTCTGTACTATATATAGTAGTATATAGTGTCTACAACAGGGGTGTGCTGAAGTCAGCTTGTATTGAATTGAGAAAGCCAATTGTTAAATTTTCAATGTGATCATTTCCACCTCAGAAATCAGTAATTACTACAAGTTAGGACTTAATTTATTGTTTTATTGATTTCTAGACTCAAGAAACTGATGGGGAAATGTTAATAATACATACTGAACTTTTTAAAAAGAGCTGGCTTTTAAACATTTACCAGTGCCAATCTGGTCTGAGGTGCCCTTCACAGGACAGGTATAACACATGTAACTCAATGACTGAACTGACAAGTTCTTTTTAAATCATATCATATTTTAGAATCTTTCACTAAAGTCACAGACTCACAGAATCTCAGAGTTGTAAAGGGTTTCAGTGGCTGTCTAGTATTACTCATATTAACCAAGAAAAAAATCCCTGTTCAACATGTCCAGCAAGTGGTCATCCACATTTTGCTTACAGACCGCCAGTGAGGAGGACTAGGACCCCATTACCTCCCAAGGGATGCCCTTCCACTTTTGAATAGCTCTAATCATTAGCATCTAATTAAACTGGCCTCAAAACTAGGAAGACTTGAGTTTAAGCCTGCCTCTAATACATACTAGCTCTGTAACCCTGGGCAAATCTCTTGACCTCTCAGTCCCCCCAGGCATATCTCCGGGACTCTAAGGTGCAGAGATGTTGAACTGTGACAATGGAGAAAGTTTCCTCACCTGAGAGTTCCCTATACTCATAAAATCACAGGTCCCTGTCCTTATAGCAAGTCTAATTTTCAGCCCTTTGAGTTTTAGTTCTGCTCTCTCAGACCAGAAAGAAAATTCTGAATTCCTATTCTTGGTGACTGCACTTTAAATACTTCCAGACAACTAACTGTGTGTCCCCTGAGTCTACTCTTCTCTGTGCTAAACATTCCCAGGTCCTTCTGGTGATCCTCAGATAGGACACACAGGACCCTTCCATCCAGGCCCTCTCTCCTCTGGAAGCCCTCCGGCTTATTGGTGCCTGACTTACACTGTGGTACCTCGAGCTGAATCCAACATTCCAAATGTACTCTTTTTTTATTATTATTCCAAATGTATTCTGATCCGAGAACAGTACAAATAGAATTACTCTCCTTCTTTCTAATAGGGCTCTCTGAATGGAGCCTAAGGCTGCTGTGTTACATGGTTGACTCTAATTAAGCTTAAGGACCACTAAAATTCCCAGAACTTTCTCATGTGAACTGTTGTCTAGCTTTGCTTCTTCTGTCTTGCTCCTGTGAAGTTTCTTTTTTGAACCAAGTCCCATTTCAATGACCTAAGAGTCCGAATTCTGTCAGGACCTGCCAAGCTGGATGGTCTCGGAAAACAGGACTGGTGACAGGTTGTGTTTTGGCTGTCCAAAAATCAGCCTGGTTAACAGATTCAGAGAGGCTCCTTGCCAGAGGACTGACCAGCCACCAGATGAAGATTTGGGGGGTGACAGCTGGGTAGGGTCTAGAGCCATAACAATTCTTGAATAGTATTTTTAAAACTTTCATTTATGTAGCACTTTAAGGTTTACAAAGATTTTTTTTTCCCTCAAAACAACCCTATGATGTAAGTAGTGTAAATATAATTATCCACACTGTACCGATGAGAAAGGTAAAGCTCTATAAGGATGTGATATACACTCATCTATCTAGTAATTATGTCTCCAGACTCCCAAGTTCACTTCTCTCAAGACTTGAGGCCAAATGATGGAGGGAGTAACCACACAGACAAAATCTACAAATCCTTTTAAATATTGGAAGTATCAAATTCATTTGGGGAACTTGAATATTAAGGAATTCTGTGTGGAATCCTTTTGTAACATGACCACACACCCCAATTCATTTTTTTTTGCAAGTCTGAACTTCTATATATTGTTATTTTGTTATAGAACAACAGTAGATCATCATGCCTTCATCTGTCTTTTGGGAAGCAATGTGCTAGAGAGGAATAAGTGCTGAACTTGCAGTCAAAAAAACTTGGGTTCAAATCCTGTCACAACTATCTACTAGTTATAGAAAATTCCCTGAACCTCAGTTTCTTCATCTGTAAAACAGGAATCAAAATGCCTATAGGGAACAATTTATACAATAACCAAGCACTATAAAAACAAACAACTTTGAAAGACAGAAGAACTCTGAACCGTCCAATGACCAGCCATGATTCCAAAGGAACAGTGATGAAATGTGCTACCTACCTCCTATAAGAAAAGTTATAGACTCAGGATACAGAATAGATAGATAGATTAGATAGATAGATAGATAGATAGATAGATAGATAGATAGATAGATAG
>NW_027187460.1:30664613-30688752 GCF_028583685.1 Petaurus breviceps papuanus
TAGATAGATAGATAGATAGATAGATAGATAGATAGATAGATAGATAGATAGATAGATAGATAGATTTTTTTATATATGGCCAGTTCAAGAATTTGTTTTGTTTGACTATGCATATCTGTTATAAGGGTTTTGTTTTTATTTTTTTAGTGGTGGGGAGAGGGAGGTTGAAGGAAGAAAATGGATTTCTGTTACATTTTAAAATATTCAATTAAAAAAAATAACATTTCTTATAGTACCTACATCATAGCACTGTGAGCATCAAATGCAATAACGTGCACAAAACAGCAAACTTTGTGTAAATACTCTCCACTATTATTTTGTCTCAATCATCAAAGCTGCCCTATGACTTACTTATTGTATGGTAAATCTGTCTTGTCTCTGGAAATAGAACATTAATATCCAGTCACCAGATGACGGCTAAAACTATTGAGAGAAATCCGTGAACATGGCCAAGCTGAACCTGCCGTCACTAAGTGATATGTAAGATAGTGCACAATGTTCTTTCTCTTCCCAGGCCTTATCAGAATTATCTTGTCAACATGCATCGAGGTCCCAGATCCTGAACTGGCACCTGCTTCTTATGTTTAATAATGTAATGCCCTTCCCCTTTGGAGACCCCTCTCCCATACTGTATTCCACAGCTTTGTTACTCAAAAGTTGTAAACAAACCAGATTTTTGCAAATTAAGTCATCTTTTAAATGAATGCCAGGAGGACTATTTAAGGAGCCCTGTGGTGAAGCCTTTTTGCCTTGTCTTGGGAGAGGGGGAGTAGCATTATGGATAGAAGGCTAATCTTGGAATTGGGAGGACCTACGTTCAGGTCTTGCCTGTAACTTGGACGTGGTAGCCATGTGACCATGGCTATATCACTTAACCTCTCAGTACCTCAGGTGGCTCCCTAAAACTATAAATTATAAATGATCTATAGATCTCCACAGGTGAGTGAAGTCTCTCATATCACAGGTCCAGATTGCCCCTCCCCACTGCTTCCTCCCCTTTCCCCCAACTCCCTTCAAATGTTACAGACAACAAGGACCAGAGGACAGTACGCTAGCCTTGGAGTTAATAAGATCTGTGTTCAAATCTTGACTCCTATACTTAGTAGCCCAGTGACTCTAAGCAAGAAATATACTCTAAGACTTATTCTAAGGTGGAGCTTTCATGGTTGAAGGGGGCTCCCACAACTAAAACAACAGACCCTTAACTGGTAGGAGCAATCCACCCTCCAGATGCAGTGAAAAGAGTGCAGGATTTAGTGTTAAAGACGGGGCTCAAATCCTAATTCTGACACTTGCTACCTGTGTGACCTTAAGCAAGTCAATTTATGTTGCTAAGTCTTTATTTCTTCATCTGGAAAAGAAAATCATTGGATTGGATGATGTCTGAGGTCCCTGCCACCTCTAAATACATAATCCTATGATCTTTCTTTGAATCAAGGAGCAATGTCACAGTCCACCATTTTCTCATTAAAAGAGCATTTGCTGAATACAGAACAAAGGGCTGCTGTGGGCTAGAAGAAGAAAAAAAAATTCATAACCAATCTTGACCCCAGACAAGAGATGAGGAAATCCACTCTTCCTTCTTCCTTTGGAAATCGAGTGTTTCATACACTGTCAGACATGGTGGCCACTGTTGGTGTTTCTTTATTTACAAGGTCAGGGATGAATAAATCCTAAAAGGCTTCTGATAAAAAAAACAAAATGCATCATTGCACTTTATTTTAATTAAAGTCAAAACTTTAATTAAAAAAGAAAGTAAAGCTCTTAACTCTGCTTTCTGCACAAATATAAATGCCCTAAAAAGAGATTAGTCTGTGAATGTATGGAATTCAAGGGTGGGGGGAGGAAGGACAATTTACCTTTTTTTTTCTGTTCCATGCATATGTTTTATACCAGAGCCAGTCATTTCTAAGAACAGCTTACCTTGAAAAAGGATAATTGTTTACACTGTCCCTGAAATCATACTTTCTCGTCTTCCATTATTCATAGTTACTGCCCCAAAGACGTGCACAACAAGGAGAATCTTTTCAACAGTCTGAACTATGATGTTGTGGCCAAGAAAAGAAAGAAGGACCTGATGAACAGCAAAACCAAAATTCAGTGTAAGGCATTATCTTTGGACTTGGGGAATAATGGGTTTGAACAGCTAGGAAAAGGTTTTAAGAACTCATCACAAAGAGAGCATAATAGTTCTTGCCATATTTATTAATGATTAGTTTACTAACATATTCATTATCCCCACAATTGTTAGTGTTTTTCCCCCATCCCCAGAAAATTATTTTGAATTTACTTGTATTTATACATTTTGGGGAGCAGTTAGGTGTCACAATGGATAGAGTGCCAGGCCTGGAGTGAGGAAAACTCATTTTCCTGAGTTAAAATCTGGACTCAGACACTTACTAGCTGTGTGACCCTTGCCAAGTCACTTAATCCTGGTTTGCCTTAGTTCCTCACTTGTAAAATGAGCCAGAAAAGGAAATGGCAAACCACTCCATTAAATTTGCCAAACAAACCACAAATGGGGTCATAAAGCGTCAGACACAACTGAAGTGAGTGAACAACTACAACATACATTTCTTCTTTCTCCTTCTCCTAATGGAATGTTTAAAATTCCTTGAGGGCAAGGACTATTTTGTTGTTTGCCTTTGTATCCGGGGCACCAAGCACAGTGCTTGGAACACAAAATGGCACTTAATATTTGCTGATTTAGGGCTGGCTAGGCTGTGCAGTGAATAGAGCACTGGCCCTGGAGTCAGGAGTACCTGAGTTCAAATCTGGCCTCAGACACTTAACACAAAAACTAGCTGTGTGAACTTGGGCAAGTCACTTAACCCCAATTGCCCTCCAAAAAGCAAAAAAAAATTTTTTTTTGCTGATTGAAATGAATTTAGTTGTACCTCTTTTCATATTTATTTGGGTGCTCTTCAGAGGTCATTTCTGTCTCTGTATTGAGGCTTAATCTAAATGAGAAACCTGACAATGTGTCTGATAAGGAGCTGTAGACCCATTTTTGCTCTTCATTTCTATTAGCCTTCCTGCTCCTTATATTGTTGCTTTTTTTCTTTTTATTTCCCTTTTTGTTCCTTTTTCTTTTGTCTTCCATGTCATTTGTATTTGGCAGAACTGAAATCATTTTTCCTAGGGCACATTCAATAAAGACCACTCTAATGTTTTTGTTTTGAGTTGTGGTTTGAAAGTTTTGAGAAAACATATTCTGTTCTTTCTTCTTTCTTGTGGAATTGTTATTTACATTCTTAGATGTTATATGTGAATACAAGAAAGGGTTTTGAGTCTCAGATCCTAAACACAAAATACAAAATCTCTAGTTTAATCTTTGCTGTGAGGTTTTGTGCTGTTTTATACAGTCTCATCTGTTTTATATCTTCTTTCTTGTGGCCCTTGGAAAAGTTTCACGTTTGGCACTTAACACAAACACCCTACCTAGTGGAAGAGGTGTTTCGTTTTGTCTTTAATTCAATAACAATTCTGCCCTTTTGTATACTAAAGCTGGCTATCAGCCATACTTGGTGCCTGCGA
This sequence comes from Petaurus breviceps papuanus, assembly GCF_028583685.1. Classification (NCBI taxonomy): domain Eukaryota; kingdom Metazoa; phylum Chordata; class Mammalia; order Diprotodontia; family Petauridae; genus Petaurus; species Petaurus breviceps. Next base: position 30,668,151 of record NW_027187460.1, read on the forward strand.
CCCAAGTAAATTGAAATTCTTCACTGTATTTATATACTGTAGAGATTAAACATTTACATAGTCATGGACTGAGTCAGTAGAGCACATGCCACTGCTTAGAACCCTGGCTTTTCTTTCAAAACTTTTGTTAAACCTGGGAACAGATGCAAAAAAATGCACCTAAGATGCTGGGTAATTCTATTAAGTACTAATGGTGTGTCCCTTTTTCAGATTTCCACCAGGAAAAATGGATCTATGTTCACAAAGGAAGCACTAAGGAAGTAAGTGCCCCTCGATAGATCTGATTAGGTCTGCTTAGTTAACTTGGCAGAATTGGACAACTGGCTTTTTCCTGTCTAAGAACTGAGTAAAAATGAGCACCATCCAAAAGCAGAATGGTCTGTTCCAAGTGGTGATACATCTCCCCTTACTGGGAGCCTTAGGAAGAGGTTGGATGACCACTTTCTGAGTGGGTTGTAGCTGGGATCCTTTATAGGACATAGACTGGACTAGACAGTCAAGTGAGTTCCCTTCTAATTGAAATTCTGTGATTTAGGGTGCACAGAAAAGGAGACAAAACTACAACCTTTCAGGTTACATTCTGATAAGATGATCCTGCTGATATTTCAAGACAGCTAGCTAACATGCCTCTGTTACCTATAGTCTTCTCTTTGCTGGTCTGAGACCTCTTCTAACAATAGAAGAGGAGGGTGGTCCCAGGCTATTTGAAATTGATTCTCAATGGATTGCTTATCAGAATAAGCTCTGTCTAACCAAAAAATGACACCATTCTTCCTCTCTCACTCTCAGCGCCATGGATACTGTACATTGGGAGAAGCTTTCAACCGGCTTGACTTCTCAACTGCTATTCTGGATTCCAGACGGTTCAACTACGTTGTGCGGGTAGGCATTCAGGGCAAAAGGTCTTGCCCACTGATCTGTTGCCATTGTTCAGTCATTTCTCAGACAAGTCTGACTCTTCAGAACCCCATTTTGGGGCTTCTCTTGGCAAAGTTAGTGGAGTGGTTTGCCATTTCTTTCTCCAGTTCATTCTACAGATGAGAAAACTGAGCAAATAGGGTTAAGTGACTTAGGTCAGGTCACATAGCTGGTAAGTACCCAAGACCAGATTTGAGCTCACAAAGATGACTCCAGGCCAGGCACACTATCCACTGTGCCATGTAACTGCCCCAACCTGCTGGGTTAGAATGTTCTAACTGGCTGTGAATGCATGTGACATACAAACCAATAGCTTAAACACTTCTCTGCTTCTCTGATAGAACATTGCTTAGGTCAGGCTCAGAAGGCTGGGTCCAACACAAAACTTACCTAAGCTACTCTTTTTAGTGAGAGTTAAAAAAAAAAAAATTCACGCTTTTTCATACTAAATCTGTCACACGGATAAATGGAAAACACAGATCAAGCAGCCCAAAACTCATGGCAACAGGTCCTAAGCCAAAGATAACACTGAGGAAAAGGGGAGAGGCAAAGGTCCCTTTAGTACAAATGAATCAACAACTCCAAAGACAGTCTTTCAGCAAATCTTAGTGAACAGAGTGCTGATCTCAGAGCCAGAGAGACCTGGGTTCAAATCCCTCCCTCGAAACTTTCTAGCTAAGTGACCCTGTTCAAGTCACTTAATTCCTCTCACTTTATCAATTCCTAATCTGTCAAATGGAGATAATAACTAGAGTACCTACTTTATTGTGAGGTTCCTCCTGAGATCCTCTTTTGCAAACCATAAAGTGCTGTGTAAATGGAGATTAGTATTATTTCCAAAGAGTTATGCAATAACATTAAACAATATCTAGTCTTTTTAAATTTAATTTCCATACTTATCTCTACTTAAATGTAGTCTATGATGAGCTTGTTGACATAATGGCTAGATAACTAGACTTATATTCAAAAACATAGTGACTGGAAACACACAGCATAGTGTAGTGTGAAGATTGGGATCTAGTAACATTTCTTCCACTAACTAACTGTATGACCTTAGACAGGTCACTTAACATTGAGTCCCAGTTTCCTCAGGTAGAAGATGAGAAGGCTGGTCTAGATGGTCCCAAGGCCTTTTCCAAGTCCAGTGTTCTGTGAGGTTAACCAAAGAGGGGATTCAAGGATAACTCAGTTGATAAAGTACCACCACTGGTTATAAAACCTTATGTATCCCCAATGACTTTCTCTGCCCTCCTGATAGTCCCCTCTTCAGTTTCTACTCTCAGCTGTCCTAGATACATTCTTGGCTGGGGCAGAAGAATTATATCAGAGTCCAAATCATATGAGTGTTTCTTCACCTCCACCCCATGTGATGCTGTATCCAATACCAGGTTTTCCTAAAGCTGAAATTACCTGTTTTCATCTGCTGTTTTCCATTTCAAACTCCCATTTGCAATAATACAGGATACTAAGAACATGATTTGCACAAATCAAAGTGAATGATGGGTGGAAGAAAGCAAGAACATTTCACTGAGCAGTCTCCAGGCTAGGTTGTTTTCTGTTGGTGGCAATTTCTGTTTTTGTTTGGGTCCTTTTTCCCCCCCTAAGCTCCCTTTTGCATTTTTGTCAGTGGTTCAACCTGGGAAGTTGCAGCTGTTTGGGTTTTAGGTTCTGGGAGGATTTTTTGGCCAGCTCATCATGCTTCCCAGGGCAAGCTCATTGAGTCAAATGATTCCAAACAGACAGCCAAAGAGATGACATTCAAGAGAGTTCAGCCTTGGATCACTCACCTGTTGTCTAAACAGATGCAAGCCAGGCCTCCTGCACAAATCTGATCAAACCTGGCTTTCCACTTTAGGTACAGGCTCTTTGCTAAAGCTCCACTGTTTGGCCAAATAATTCTCTCTGTTTGACTCACTGAGACATCATTCTCCCAATACAAGTGATTAACATATGATGCGCTCTTGGGCAAATAATTCTCTCTATTTGAGTCATTAAGTTGTTTTTTCAGTATAGGTGACTAACACAAGACACCTTCTCAAGCCCAGAGTGTTGCAAAACTGAACATGAATGTTGTTGGGCCAGGCACAGGACAGTGAGGGAGGTGTGGCCACAGTGCTCAGGGTAGTCTGGAGTCTAGCCTAGAGGATTGGTTTGGAGAGGTTCTGTGACACTCCAATGTCCTTTGTGGCTTAGGGGGTGATAGTACCTCCTTTCTGGTTATTACATGAGGAGATCCAACCACAAAAAGTTCTTCCCTATAATATTGGAAGTGTGGCTGTCAAGAAAATTAGTATCTTATCAGCATCACATTTCATATCTCTTCCTCCCTTCCATACATACACTTTTACCATCACACACACACACACACATATAATCATATAATTGCACATTCATGCTTTTGCCACCACAGGCCCTGCACATCATCATGTATGGAAGAAAATAATCACAGGTTACATGAGAGACAAAAAGGGAGAGTTCTTCAAATCCATCATCTCATTTGATCCTTATAACAACCCTATACAGTAGTTAATGAAGATATTAATATCCACATTTTATAGATGAAGAAACTGAAGCTCAGAGAAAGAAGTTCACTGATTTGCCCGATATCACCCAACTAGAACTTATATACAAAATTGAACTTATTGCATACTAACTCTGACATTGGTTTAAAGACTAGCTTGGATTTCAGGCTTGGGCATCCCAATTGTTCACTGCTTAAACTACAGAAATTCTTTCTGTTTTATCATGAAAGGGAAGAATACCTAGCCTAAATAAAATGAAATTTTTTTCTCATCCCTGCTGTCATCCCAGTTTCAGTAGGGCAGCTAAGGGCACAGGATATAGAGTGTTAGACATCATCAGGAAGGCTTAAGTTGGAATCTTGCTTCAGACATTTACTAGATCTGTGATCCTGGGCAAATTGCTTAATCACCATTTGCCTCAATTTCCTCATCTGTGAAATGGGGATAAAAAATAATAGTATCTACCTCCCAGGGATAATTACGTAAAATATATAAAGCACTTTGCAAAACTTTAAAGCACCAAATCTATCATTGTTACAAATGCCATGGATTTTCCCCCGATATTAAAATCCTACAAGTATTTATCTTATTGCAAGGCACTGTGGATAGATAGCAGAACAAATCTTTTCTTCCCTTAGAGAGCTCACATTCTACTGAGGGAGATTTAACATTTACACAGACAAGTATATTCATGATGATTTGAAGAAGGAGAAAGGGCCTCAGGAAAGGCTTTGGGGTAGCACATAAACTGAACCTTAAACCAGGTGCTGTATAAATGCTTGTTCCCTTTCCTTACCATAGGCTGTCACTAGGGTATAACACAATAGAAAGAGTGTCAGACTTGGAATTAAGAGAACTAGGTTGAAATTCTGCCTCAGAGGCTTAGAGTTGTGTCACTCTGGGCAGGTCAACTTCTGAGAGCCTCAGTTTCCTTGTCTGTAATATTTTACTACCTGTCTCTAAGTGATCTACCTAATCCCCTTTTTAAACATTTAAGGGCTGTAGAACTATGAGCTTTTCATTATTCCTAGAGTATCATTATCAGTTTTCTGGGTTAAAGATTCTGAAATGCACTAAATCACTTAAAAGGCAATGGAGAGGCTAATGGGAGGTGTGAACCAGCTGAAGCACAGCACATAGGAAAATTCCATACAGGAGCACAATCAAGGATGTCATCAGACTGGGAAAAAATGATAGGGCCAGTTAATCATATAGTGAAAACAAAGGAAGGGGCACCAACTTTTTCACTTAGAGGCATAAGTTCAAATCCCTCTTCTGACACTGGAGCCCGTGTGACCTTGAGAAAGACACAACCTCCTGGGCCTCAGTGAGCTTATCTGTAAAATAAGGTTAGAATAGATGGCCTCAAAGGTTCCTTGCCACTCTTGGACCTATGCTCCTCTGATGACAAATGGACATCTTACATGCTGTCAAGAGTACCCTCAAGAAGGCCATCAGCAAGTGGGATGGACCCTTGTTATGAATAGGCCCAGACAAGTGTCCAGCTAGATGGGCAGCCAGGGATGGGTTGAGATCTTCATCACTGGAAGGAACAGCTGCATCAGAGAGATCACAGATCTCTTAGAGTATTAGAGACTTAGCATGTTGCCATGCCAGTCACTCTAATGTCCCATTCTCTAATCCAAAAGATTTTAATCCTCTAAGCTTTTCTGCTACAGTTAATCCTTAGTTCTAAATTATTATAAAGGTCTAACCAACTTCTAGTTCATTTAAAAGAGAAAAGTTTGTGCCTCTAAAAAGCATACATTTTTCAAAAATCTGATTCTATTTCAAAAACCTATTTACTAAGCATAACAGATAAGAAATTCTGCAGCTTTTTAAATTTTCCATTTTTTCAAAATCCATTTTGTAACAGAGGTGTCATACAAAAAGCACGTGAAAAGGCAAATATTACAGAATCACAGAATATATTTGGTACTACATATTATTTGTCTGTTGTCTCTCCCATTAGGATGGAAGTTCCTAGAAAGAAAGGACCATATTTTGGCCTTTCTTTGTATCCTTAATCCTCAGCACAATGCCTGGCAGATAGTATGCATTTAATAAAGGCTTGTTAACTGAGTGACTGAGAGGGAGACCTCTGTTATCATCTAGTACAATCTGTTCAAATCCCTCATCTGACAGGCTTAGTGCCTGTGTGACCTTGGACAAGTCATTTAACCTCCTGGCCCTCATCAAGCTCATCTGTAAAATGAGGAGGTTGGAATAAATGGCCCAGGAAGTCCCTCAAAGAGAGGATAATAATCCCTTTTATATCTATAGGGACAAGGTGGTCGTCTGGTAGTGCCTTTAAGACTTAAAAGAATATTTTGCAAACTTTCATGACATCATTTCATTGTTTATAAGAAAGCTTGTCTAGGACTTGACCCCAGCATTTTTTGGCCTCTGAATGTGCTCACTTCCTTTGAAAGTGAAATATCTTTAACCATAAATTTCCCAGATAATTTCAGAGTTATTTAGAATGTTAAGAAAAATCAGAAAACAGTCTACCTATCGGTATAACAGTCTGAAAAGAGTTGATTTGCACCACATCCTGAAGGTCAACATATTTGGGTTCTGCCACTCAAGAGATGGAGAAGAAGTTTCAAAGGCTGGCACCCTTCCTGGAGTTGGAACGTAGTTACCATTAGGAGTTCCCTGAGAGATCCCAGCTGTCATAAGGGCACATAGGAGACACATTATCTCAAAGGTAATCCAATGATTTCACTGCCTTCCTCGTGGGGTTGCTGTGAACAACAATGATATTCATGTTCATAAAGAACTTTGTAATTCACAAATAGCTATCCACAAATATCAGTAAATCAGCAAGCACTTCTTAAGCTTCTGCTGTGTTCCAGACTCTGGGCTAAACACTAGGAATAGAGAGAAAGGCAAAAGAGAAGATCCCTGCTTTGAAGGATCTCACAGTGAAGCAAACAAGATGTCAATCAGTCATCCTTTATTAAGCACTTACTGTATGCCAGGCATTGTGCTAAGTACTGCAGATACAAAGAGGCAAAAGACAGTCCCTGCCCTCAAAGAGTTTACAATTTAACAGAGGAGACAATATGCAACCAAGAGATAGACAGAATTAACTGAAGATAATTAGTAGAGGGAAGGCACTAGCCTTAAGGAGGATCAGAAAAGGCTTCTTGTAGAAGGTGGGATTTTGTCTGGGAAGTAAAGGAGGCCAGGAAGGCCAGGAGGCAGAGATGGAGAGGGAGGGCATTCCAGGCATGGGGGACAGTCAAAGAAAATACCCAGTGTCTGGAGTTGGAGAATCTAATTCAAGAAGCAGCCAGGAGACCCGTGTCGTTGTATTGAAGAGTATGTGTAGGGAAGTAAGGTGTAAGAAGACCGGATGAGTGGGACGGGTCCAGATTATAAAGGGCTTTAAAAGTTGAGCACAGGATTTTATATTTGATCCTGGAAATAATAGTGATCCACTGGAATTTACTGAATAGGTGGGTGACGTGGGCAGACCTGCAACTTTAGTAAGAGCAGTTTGACAGCTGTAGTTGAATCATGGTGTTCTTCTCTAGTTGAGACTTCTGATAACAAACTGCTCCACAAATAATGATCATTCATATTTATATGGAGCCTTAAATTAGAGAGTGTGGGGGGAGAGGTAGAATTGTAAAATTCTTCTCTCCTGACTTTGAGTTAGGCAATACAAGTATTACTTTGCAGATGAGGAAAATTAGGCTACGAAAGCTTAAGTGATTTGTTCATCCTCACATAGTCAATAAGTATCTGAGGTGAGATATGAACCCAGATCTCTATTCTTTATTCTACACCTGCTATGTGGAAGACATGGGACTGGAAGGGGATACAAAGATAGGGAGCAGAGATGGGAGGCAGAGTCAAGGAAGGAACCGACATAGGTATTTTAAAATGTAGCTGACAATAACTTTCAGTGGCCAGTATGCAGTAAGGATAAACAGAAATTCCTGTTAAGAAGGAAGGGACTCCAGTGGGCTGTGGTGGTCAGAGGAGCCTTCAAAGAGGTGAGGTCTGAGCTAGGTCTTGGAAGAAGAGTAGGCTTAAGTCAAAGAAGGAAGAGAGCATCCAGGGGGCAGGGGACATATGTGCAAACATTTTCAGGATGGACTCAGGAATCATCACCAGGCTGGTGTCTGACTGAAGCTCAGGCTCATCCTAGGGGAATAGTCTGATAGATGGGACCTTAAAAAAGAGCTCAAATGCCAAGCCAATTAATTGAACTTTATCCTGAAAACAATGAGGAGTTATGGAAGTTTTCTGAGCAAGGAAGGGGTCGGATAAAAGTAACAATGTAGGAAAAACAGATCTGGTGGAAGTCTATCTGCAGGGTTGACTACTGGCTCCTTATGATACTGGAGTCCAGAACTGTTCTATTTGTTCCTGGTTCCCTTGATTTACCTGTTAAATAAAGGGAATTACTTTGTTCAATTTTACTTCAGAGCTGCGGTATTTCTTCACTGTGGGTCCTTCCTCCACCAAAACAGATCCCAGCCCCTTCATGATTTAATGGACAGTTTCAGAAGTTATCATGGCCAAGAAAAAAAAAAGATTGCCTAGTGGCCAACCCTGTGATGATGAGCCTCTCTGAGTTTAGCTGGGCTGGTCCTTGGACACCAGACCCAGAGCCTTCTGCCAGGCCTAAACTTGAAGCCCTTCCAGATTGAAAGAAACTGCCAGAGTTTGTTTCTCTGGCACGGCCTTTGACACCCAGGGTCACCTCCATGCCCAGGAAGGCATTAGAGGAGGGCACCTGGGGAGGAACAGGGATAATGCAAGGATCCTGAAATGAACATACCCCAACAGCAGACTTGACAGGCCTATGGGGTCTGGGTTTTTTGACCCAAATTACCACCCTGCCCCACCCATTGTTCCCTGTGGAATGAAAATGAGGCTACTGTTTTACAGCTGTGTCCATAACCATTCAAGTTCTTGGAGGCTCTTGCCCCAGCTTATTCCTATCCAGAGGTACTGATGGATCAAGATAGCCAAGCAAGGAAGCTTGTCAATACCTTCCCACCAGTACCCTGAAGCTTAGCCTTTTGTGTGAGAGCTGTAACCACTGCATATTCTTGGGGTGGGTTTTTTTTTTCCTCCTAAATTGCCACCCTTGTATTCATTTTTTTTTTCCTAATTCTTCCAACAAGTTGCCGCATTCCTCCTCCTAAGAATGCATTTCTCAAAACAAGAAATGTTTTAGCTTAAATTGACCAGCGGTTTGGCAAATGAATTGCTGAAATATGGTCCTGTGATCCAAAATTTAAACTCAATGCCTTCAATTAAAGCCACTCACAGGCCAAGTTTTGGTAGATGGTGTCCTGCTTGTGCATTTTGCCACCCTGAGGCAGGTACTTCCCCTAGAATGACCTTGAATAAGTTGGACACTTCTGCCAGTGCAGTTGCCTTCCCCCTTCACTTTAGGATTGTCCTATAGGTTTTCAAGTCATCTTCTGTTGTGTATAGGAAGAATGTACCTCCAAGAAGCCTTTCCCCCAGGAGCTCGCATAATATTTTGTTTAAGTGACTCTTGTTATTTTGTATCTCTGTGTATCATATTCCACATTAATAGACTATAAGCTTTAGAAACTTTGTCTCATCTAAACCTTGTATCTCTCCCAGTACCCAGCAGTGTTCTACACAGGATAAGTACTTAATGACTGTCTGTTGAGTAGAATTGAAATCAAGTGAATGGAATTATGAAGGGTCTTAAAGACCAACTAGAGGAGAGAAGATTTTCAGTATTTGACCAAAGACAACCATTTTAGACTGTTAAGTGAAAGGATGGAAATGTGTTTTCATCTATAGCAGCAAGCAGGATGAATCAAAGGGGCCAGCGTTAACTTTGGCTATGTTGAAAGTACAATTAATTCTTCTAGACTTGACTGTTCTTTAAAAAAAAAAAAAGAAAGAAAGTCAAAGGGATATTTTACTTGCAAATAATATTTACCCAATCTTGACATACCCTAAGATTATTAATGTGGTTGAAAGTGATTCTCATCCAACCTGTCAGTGTTCGGGCTCAAAGTCAGCCCAGAACTTTCCACGGTTTTAATTTGTGTCATCCATTGAGTAAATAAGGGTTTTGAAAGAACAGAGTCTGATGGAGAGAGAACAGAGCAAAATAAAAGTGGGGGTTTATTTTTTAAAATACAAAGACTTCTTAAGGGTGTTTAACACTGATATTAACAGAAAAGCCAGAAGTGTGAGAAATTACATACAAAGTGAAGCTTCTCAAAGCTGGGATGATGTCAAACCTTTGATATCATTATGAAATGTTCTCTAATCAACCACATGCATAATAGAGGCTAGAAAAATCTCATTGTCACATGAGAGGAATTTGGGAATGAATCTATTCTGGTTCCTAACAGTATATCTTGTGCATAGAACATGCTTAGGAAACTGCTTCTAGGGTCACTGTTGGATAAAAAGCATTCAACTTGGACTTTGTATATGGCCTAGGGTTCAAATGACTGCCACTTACTAGGGTGTGACCTTAGGTAAGTCATTTCCCCTCTGAACCTCATTTTCACCATTTGTAAAATGAAAAGATTGAACTAGATGAACTTTAAGGTTCTTTCCAGCTCTATCAGTTTGGCTAGGTAGTGCAGGGGATAGCACAATGGCCCAGAGTCAGGAGGACCTGAGTTCATACTCTGTGACCCTGGACAAGTTATTTAACTCCCCTCACCTCAGTTTCCTCAACTGTAAAATGACGATAATAATAGCACCCACCTCTCAGGGTTGTTGTAAAGCACTTAGCAAGGTGCCTGGCACTTAATAGGTGCTTAATCAATATTTGTGCCTCCCCCTGCTTCCTAAGATCCTGTAAGCCTTTCTGTGACTGTTTAAAAGAAAGATAGATAAGCAAGTAGGTAGATAGATAGACAGACAGACAGACAGATAGATAGATAGATAGACAGACAGACAGACAGACAGACAGACATTTGCTGTTCTAGTCTCTCTAAACTTGGGTCTCCTTTTCCTACCTGGATTTGTCACACCTTTGAATGACAAGTAACTAGGTCCCAGTATAGCCATGTAAAGGAATCAGTTGGCTTCATGAATTGGTAAAATAATATGACATTGGGCTGCTATCAAACTCTATTAAAGGGACTCTTCATGAGGAGGTCATATAGCCTCCTAGAAAGAGCACTTTCTTGTGAGTAAGAAAACTTGGGTTTGAATCTCAGTTCTTCCTCTTACTAGCTGTGTGACCTTGTACAATGCCCTTGGGCCTCTTTCTTCATTTATGAGATTAAAGTGTTGGACTATATTACTTCTAACACATCCTTCCAGATCTAATATTCTAACACAGGAAAAGATAAATGATGACATTCCTTTCAGCCTATGTGCTTAATGGCAGACACACCAATTCCTTTCTGTAGGGACAAGATCTCACTCCTACCCATTAATCTTGGAAGCTATTTCAAACCCTGGTGGTCTCTTTGCTGAGATTTGCTACAAATCTTCAATGGCACAGCAGCAGCAACACCCAAGGCTCAAGGGCAGGATGTGGTTTTAGTTTGTGGTAACTATCATTCCTTCATCCTGTTTCTCAGAAGCATTTATCTTACTGAAAAAAAAATTAGTCACTGCTGATTATGATGAATAGACAATAAGGACAGGTGGTAATAGCAGCATAGAATTCAAGAGCTGTGACCATACCTACTTCTCTTCCTTCCTCATCTTCCTTCTTTTCTTCCCTCCTTCTATCTTCCCTTTCTTTCTTTTCTCTTTTCCTTCCTCTCCTGTCTTCTCTCCTTCCTCCCCTCCTTTTCTTCCTCTCAAATCTCTCTCCTTTCTACTTCACATTTCCTTCCTCCCTGTCCCATTCCTGCTACCTTCCCTCCCTCCTCAATTCATTCCCCTCCCTTTTTTCTACATCCTCCTTCATTCCTCCTTTTATTTCCCCTTTCCTTCCCTTCTCCCTCTTTCCTCTTCCCGCCATGGGTATCATTAAACTTAATAATTACTAACATCTGTTTAACAGAAAATGTTTATCTATTTTATTTATTTTTGTCTTCAGAGTAATTGCTCAACCCTTACTGGTAAATTCTCCTAGCTCCTACATGACAAATTCTTTTCTGTTCTCCTTTACGCCCACAAGGAGGGGAGAAAGGAGACACATAGTCTCAGATATTAAATCAGCTTGGTAAGCTAATGTATAACAAATTAACATTCACCCTGAGTGTGTACTCAAGCATATACACAGCCAGAGTTATACAGAGAGTAAAAATGAAAGTTGCATCTCTTTTCAGCTGGTCCTCAATAAAATATTCTTACTAGCTTGTATATGTGCAAAAAGGTGGAGCTTAACAGCTTTTGTCCAACATAATAGTCTCAAGATGGATGCTTCCTGGCCATTCTTTCTTTCTTAATGTTAAAACTTCCTGCAAAGTTCTCCTCTAGTGTCTCATTTTGGTGTGGAAATGCTCCTGAGCTCTTGAAGGCAGTGCCAGAGAAACACAAACTCAGGCAGGATCTTCCCATCTGGGAAAGACCCAGTGCTTCCTGCTCTGTGCTGTCAAGGAGTAGCCTGGTTCAGTTCAGATAGGCTCCTGTCCAGAGGGTTAGCCGTCACGTGAAGGTTTGTGGGGTTGTTTTGGTTGATGTTGTTCCAATAATGGGGATAGGAATAGTAATCACTGAAATTTATTTAGTGCTTTAAATTTTTCAAAATAGTTTACATGTAATCTCATTTGAGACTCACAATAGGCATTAGCAACGTTCCTTTATAGAAGAGGGAACTGAGGCTCAGAGAGGTAAGTTGACTTGTCTACAAACCCACATGTTATTATCAGTGGCAGGATTGGAACTCAGGTGTACCTGACTCCAAGTCTAGCACTGTTCATTCCATACACCCTATTGCCTATGTTAGCTGATTACCAGCACTGATGAAATTATTGTGCTTTTAAAGAATTGAAGTGTGCTGTCCAAAGTAATCAGAAACCTTTTCTTTCTCATTCACCATTTTTAAAAAGGTACCCACAGTAGCCAATTCATCCTTTCCTTCCTTCCTTCTTTCATTCCTTCCTTCATTCAACAAACATTTCAAGAGAAGCTCATGTGTGCACAGACCTATAACACCAATGGGCCAACCAAGCCCTTGTAACTGTTGCCCTGTTATGATGTGAAATCTGATAACCCCAACGACTGCTATTCACAGCATACTGTTAATATAAGCTTTCAGACTGTGTTTTCCTGAAAGCGTCAATACATAATTAGCTTCCTATTTTCAGAATGTAAATCAATCCTGGATAATGAAAGGGAAAAGACATGACCTGTATTTCATCCTATCAAATTCCATGTTGATGGGACTAAGGATTGTCATATCTTTAGAATGTGTCACGGCAAGATACGTGGCAGACAGTTTCTACATCTGTAAAATGAAGAAAGGGTTTGAACCAGCTCACGTATCAAGCCAAGTAAACACTAACGGTTCCCAGGTCACAGGATTTATCACTGGAAAGGAACCTTAGAGATTACCTGGTATTTCCAATACTTCAGATGCAGTTTCCCAACACACCCTATTTTACTGATGAGGAAAACTAGGGCACAGAGAGGTTCAGTAACTCGCCACAAAGGTCACATAAATCGTAGACATCAGAGGGCCAGGATGCAAATCCAGTTCTTTTTCTAATAGTAGAACTACTTTTATGTAGCACTTTTATTATCTCATTTGGTCCTCACAACAACCTATGAGGGAGATGATATTGTTATCACCTTTTTACAGACGAGGGAAACTGAGTTAAGGAGAAATTAAGTGACTTGATTGGATCACACAGCTAGAAAGTATCTGAGATAGGATTTATACTCCAGTCTTCTTGACTTTAGGTAAGCACTCTCTCCTCTCTACTGTACCAAAGGGCTCCTAGTTTTCAAGACCCTCTATAAATCTGTAATATGCATGACAGTGATGGTGTAGGAAAATAGCAACACTACAAGACCCAAACAATATTCATGTTAGTTTCTTTCCACTCATTTCATTCCTTAGAAACTTCATGATTTCACCAGTATGGGCAATACTTCTAGGAATGCACATCATAAACCATGCACAGCTTAATTAAAATTCTTCCCAAGATGCTGTGCACCAGTGCTCTCCCCCTCAATCTCCAATGCAAAAAAATCATCTGAGAACCAACCTTCTGGTAATGAGTCTGTCCTGAACTCTGCTATGCTGGGCTTCTCAGATGACAGTAACACAGCTCATCACCAGCCTTACAGCCTGGTAGGACTTGCCAGAACTAGAGTTCCCCTGGCATTGCCTTTGAGAGCCCAGGGTCACCTCTATGCCATGATGAAGAGATGCTGCTTTGGTGGAAGTTTTCTCAATGGTCCTCCTCAAAACCAGAAAAACTCTGCTTAAGCCTGCATAGCTTATATATACGAGGACGCGGGGTCAAAGCAAATGACAGAAGTGATCATTAAATTTTGCTAGCTCTTAACCATCCGACTTAAAGATGACAGCAAACACCTGTATGGATGCACACTTTACAGAAGGGAAAAATTCTTGCAGGCCTTTAAAACCGAACAGTGCCATGGTCAGTAAGGTGATCTGTAAATAGCGCCACCTACAGGTAAAAGAGGCCACCTAAGGGCATTAATTGGTTCCACAAATACCTGAAACATTGTTACAGGGGGCTATTAGAGCAGTGTTCAGAATGAGACAGCAAGATTTTTAGTAACTCTAGTATTATAGGGACAAATCAAATAATTTGCACTCTAAACCATCCAAGTTTATTAGTATTCTGTGTGTCAATGTTTAAATTTACACATATTTTAGTCTCTGTGTTAATGTTTTTATTTTGTAGGGTGGGAAACTGAAGTCCAGAAAGAAAAATTACTTTGCCTAGGAATGATTAGGATTAAAATACAGAGCTGGTGAATCCTAAAACCCTGCAGTTTAAAGGAATCTTAAATGTCACCTAGCTTAACCCCCACCTGACACATGAATCCCCTCTTCTGTATCCCTGACAAGGCATCTAGTCTCTGAACACCTCCAGTGAAAGGGAATCGTTACGCATTCCATTATTAGGAAGCTTTGATAATTTAGGTTATGCCTTATATTGAACCAAAATCTTCCTCTTGTAATTTCTACCGATTACTGAGTCGTTCAAAAAATTGGCTAGGTGGCACAGAATGAATAGAGCACTGGCCCTAGAGTCAGGAGGACCTGAGTTCAAACCTGGCCTCAGACACTTGACACAAAAAAACTAGCCGTGTGACCTTGGGCAAGTCACTTAACCCCAATTGCCTGGCCTTCCCCTCTCCAGAAAGCACATTTATTTATTTATTTAGCAACTACTATATGTAATGTATCATACTGGGTAAGAGATAAAAGGATAGATACAAAGACATAAAACATAAAGTGAAGAAGCTTGATGGAGTGAAAAACTACACTGAATTTAGTCAGGAGACCTAGGTTTTTCAACTTGTAAAGAGTAACTGCTTAATAAAATGTTGAATGAGTAAGTGAGTGACTGAATGAATGAACTGTCACACTACCTGTGTGATCTTGGGTAAATAAATCACTTAAGCTGTCTGGGCCTCGGTGTACTCATCTATAAAATGAGGAGGCTGGACAGATTATCTCTAAAGCCCTTTCTGGCCCTGGAGACTTAGAAGTTTGTTGGTTATAGTTTGATTTGCCAGTCATCTGCTTTAGCCACCAAATACTTTTTCATTCTATTCTTCCTCCTTTCAAAGCAACCTCTTAGACCAAAGGCCTGAGGGCATAACCCCTTCCTCGATTGCACAGTCCCCACCCCCCACCCACCTGTGCCTTGTGACTAGGAACATTTTTAGACAAAGTTTAAAATAACCTATTACAGTTAAGTGGCTGGTGGTTACAATGGACCTTGGATTTGGGATGGGCTTCTCAGTCAGAATCTTGGTGTTAGAGTTTTTTTTCCCCTTAATGATGAGTCATAGTACAAGGCAGCCTGCCCTTCTGAGCCATGATCTAGGTTTTTGTTTTCTTTCATCTTAGTTTGTGAGAGTCATATGAGGTGCAAGATATTAATAGAACTTCAGCCTTCTGGTCCAGGGTATTGGCCCAGCCAATAAGTAGAAGGGTTGATCAGTCACTTTTAACCACTCCAGCTCCCCAGTTGACAGTCACATGCCTGGGGAAGAGTGCTGAGCAAAATAGGCAAGTAACAGAAATAAGTTTCTTTGTTGTGAGCTCACAGCACATGGCCATGTACAAACCCAATGTTTATACATGCTGGTCATTCTTTGTTGAGTGCAAAACCCATAACTTGAGTGGTGATCTAGAGTAGTCGGAAGGTTCTTAACCTCAAGCCTCAACTTAACCTCAACTTTTTTATGACTAAATTTCAATCTAATTGTTTTCTTTGTAATCCCGTGTATTTCTCTTTGTGCATTTAAACACATTATTCTAAGAAGACATCCACAAACTTCACAAAATTGCCAAAGGGGTCCAGGACACCAAAGAGGTTATGAGTTTTTGCTTTAGGTGAATCAAATACTACAAAAATTAGGGAGACAGCGCAGTCTGGTTAAAAGAGTAGCAAACAAGGAGATGAGAGGAGACCTGATATGAGTGCTACTTGCCAATAATTTGTTGCATGACCTTGGGCAAGTTGTTTAAATTCTTTTAGCCTTTCCTTCCTTTATCTGTAAGAAAAAAATTATAGAGATTGCACTAAATGATCTCTAACGTCCATTCTAGTTCTCAAAATTATGTAAAAATTCCTTTCATAGCCCTCCCTCCTCCATTCCCAGTAACAACATTACATTAGCTACCTTGAACTTTGGGAAAAGAAAATTTTCATTAGTTAGTACCTTTTATTCTTCTAATCCCAAATGTAATAATATTCAGACTCCACTGAAAAAGTATACCTACTTTGGTAAACTCTAAAAAGACCTAATAAAGGTTTAAATTATATAATGAAAGTACAATTCACTTGGTTATTTGGGGCTGGTTCCCCAGAAACCTCGATTCTCCCCCATCATCTTCCTCTGTTCATATTTTGAACCTTTCAATGTTCATTGCTAGTTTTTTATAACACAAGGGCTGGGCCCAAGAGTAAAAGCAAAATTCAAGTCTGTTTCTTTAGCTACTTGGGAGGTGATTATGCAGAAGTAAAACATTAGCAGCAGGTCTCAACAAGCTTGTCTCTTTTCAAAAGGCATGAACTTCATGGGATGCAACAAAAGGAGGGCAAATAGGGCGGGGTGGTCCCAACTTAAGCCAAAATTCTTTATATTTTCAAAGAAAACCATCTCATTCTTCAGCCTACTTCCTGTGCTATGGATTTTTAATTACTCCATTTATCTATTATTTTGAGCATCTGTTTCTCACTGTGGCTTGTTCTGCCTTCCATTTATCTCTTTAGTCGTCAGTGTGGGTCTGTATTGTGTCACATGACTCAAAGTACAGATTGAGGTGGGGGGGGGGGTGACTTCTGTATTCTAAGCCTGGCAACTTCTATTTTTATCCACAGCTGTTGGAACTGATAGCAAAATCACAGCTCACTTCCCTGAGTGGCATCGCCCAAAAGAACTTCATGAACATTCTGGAAAAAGTTGTGCTGAAAGGTAAACCTATTTTAATACATATACATACATACACATATACATATATACATGTATATACACATACATGTACATATATACATTTGTGTGTGTTATTTGTACTTACACATGTATATATGTATGCATGTGTCTATTTTAAAAGGCATAAGGAGGGTACCAATGAAGTATTAAAATTATTTAATATTTTTAAAGGTGGATGATAAAAAATAATATCACACTGAAAAGCTCAAAGCATTGCTATTATATGGAACTTGTCAGGACCCAATTCATTGAATTTTTTAAAGCCTCTAGCAGGCTTCATTCCATAAGGAACCATCTCCTTCTACTTTGAACACCGTGGTCCAATCTGTTCTTATTGCTAGCATATATCACAACCTTAGTTTGTGAACAGCTTCTACAAACTTTAATTTAAGTTCCTTGAGGGCAGGAATTATTTGTTTCCCTTTTGTTTTTATATCCCCAGCCCTTACCAAAGTATCTAGCATGTAATGCACTTAATAAACCCTTGTTGGTTATTAATTGACTGATTGAAAACGGAGCTTCCTGGAAAAATAAAAACTCAAGGGGTCATGCAAAATATAGAAAAAAGGAAAAAGAAGAAGAAAACACTAGTTAATTGCTTACTTTTTTTTCCTCCCAAGTCCTTGAAGACCAACAAAACATCAGATTGATAAGAGAGTTGCTGCAGACCCTCTACACATCCTTGTGTACCCTGGTCCAAAGGGTAGGCAAGTCTGTTCTGGTTGGGAACATTAACATGTGGGTGTACCGAATGGAGACCATTTTACATTGGCAGCAGCAGCTGAACAACATCCAAATCACCAGGGTGAGTATAGGAAGGCTAAGAGGGAGAGGGCCATTGTAGTTCCTACATACGGGTGCCTGAGCACAGCTGGGGCTGAGGGGGGGTGGGGCATACTATGGCTTCAGAAGCCCCTACTTATGGCAGGATTTCTATTGTTATGACTTGATATGTTAACAGGGCCCTCAACAAGAAAAAGAAAACAGCCAAAACATTCTCTGATAGAGTAGGCTAGGGAGGGAGAGCCAAGAAAGGGGGGATGGATGATCTGAGGGAAAGAGCAAGAAAAGCATGATGAGAAAATTGAAATTTCTCCCAAGTTTGTAATCACTGAAATTCTTGAGAAGGCTTTGAGGAGGTCTCCCCTTTTCTCTGTCCCTTTTCTAATGAACTTATTATTCTTAGCTTCAAAATACTGTCAATACAATAGAGCTGGGATTCTATTGACTTTTTCCTGAAGTAGGGCTTGGGGCTGGTATAGTTCTATGTATTCATCATAAAGACAAAAGAACCTTTCAGTACAGTGTTCAGACACAAATGTAGATCAGAGACAGCACAGGGGAACTCAGTCCACATCTGTAGGTTCATTTTCTATTTTAAGATAAAACTTTGGGTGTGGAACACTATATATAATGTCAAATTTGGTTGGTATGTTGGTTAGTTTTGCTAAAAAAAAAATTTGCTCTTTTTATTTGTTATAAAATATGGCCCTCTGGTAGGGGGAGGAGGAGAGTATCTATTGAGAAATATATTAAGGAGAAATCTATTAAGAAATATATGCAGTATAAAAACTAAAGATATCAATGATTTTTTAAAAATATTTTAATATTTATAAGTAAATAAGTAATAAATAAATTTATTAAAGAAAACTCAAACATAATATGTCACCCATTGCTAACATGGTTAATGGCTAGCAAGTATTGTCAGAAAAATATATGAAAAAGAAATTGGTGGATTCATTGTGATATAGTGGAGGATCAACCTTGGACTCAGGAAGACATGGGTTGAAGTCCTGCCTGCTTTTAACTGTGTGACTTTAGATAAGTCACTTAACCTAGTGATGCCCCAGGTCACTCTCTAAAACTAATACATTACCACATGTTGCTGATTTTTATATGTAAAGGATTTCTACCATAGAGTTCCCTACATTGATGAAAACACAAATCTAGACACAAACAAACAAAGCACTTATATTGGCATCTTCTTTGTTTGATTTTTAGCATGTTAATCATTGGGATAAGATTGCTTACAGTGGTTTACTGGAAGTACTGAAATACTGAAAGTATTGTCTATTTCGTATTGGCCAGAAGTGGTATGAAGAGACTTCCTGTGCCTCTATAAATAATTGTTATAGAAATAACAGGGCGGCTAGGTGGCACAGTGAATAGAGCACAGGCCCTGGAGTCAGGAGGACCTGAGTTCAAATCTAGCCTCAGACACAACACAAAAAACTAGCCATGTGACCTTGGACAAGTCACTTAACCCCAATAGCCCTATCTTCCTCCTTCCAAAAAGCAAAATTAAAAAAAACAGCTAATCACTGAAGTATCTGTGAAAAATTCAAAATACTATGTGTGTGTTGTTCTGTTATCTTGTCACAGTGTTTCTGAGGCTTAATTTCTGAATCCCTAAAAGGGAAAGAATAATTCTGTCACCTACAAAGGCAAGTGGAGAATGGATACTATTTGAATTTTTCTTAAGGCATTTGGCTTAATTATCTGAATATTTTAGGGGAAAGTTCTTAGGAATTTTTGTTAGTTTGGTGTGAATTGCCATTTTTTATTTTCCCATTCTTCCCTTCTCATGCACTAAATCTATTTTTCCCAGTCCAGTTCAGAATTAGGTGAGGAGTACTTCCCTCTCTCCTCAGTGTCCCCTGGAGCTTGGAGACTGTGGGGATGCAAGCTGGGTGGAATTGTGAACTTACTCTCAAAGACTGCCTTGGTGCATTCTTGGGGAAGCTAGATTCCCTGTTGCCATTACATGACCTGGTAAGGTTTACAAAAATTTGTATATATGTGATCTTATTTGAACCTTATAATAACCCTGTGAGGATGTTTGTGTCATTATTTCCTTTTTACAGAAGAGGGAACAGGCTCAGAGTGGTCAAACCCTTACTTACTAAATAACCTTTGAGGTCCTTCCTAGCATTAAATTTCTACAATCATCATTAATATCAATAATAGCCCTAATTCATTATCAATAATAACCAAAGAAAAGTTAATAAACCATAAAAAGAACACTTGATTTTGTAGTAAGAGGACCTCATTTCAAGTCTCAGCTCTGCTACAAATAACCTGTGTGAGCTTAGGCAAATCCCTTAACCTCCCTGGGCCTCAGTTTCCTCAACTGTGAAAACGAGAGTTGGACTAGACAACGTCTAAGATCCCTTTTGGCTCTAGATCTGTGATCCTAACAATAGCATAATTCTATTAAATACTTGAAATCTTGTGAAGCTCCTTCCTTCTGGCAACCCTCTGAGATAGGGAGTGAAAAATTATCATACCCATTTTATAGAGGAGAAAAATAAGACTCAGAGGAATAGAATGACTTGCTCAGTATCATCTATAACTCATATATATAACTCATGGGATTCTTATTTATATCAGTTCTGACTTTCCACTATATCCACGATGCCTGTGATTTAGGACCTGAACCCCATGGCTCCTAATGCCTACTCTAGCATGCTTCCCCCCAACACAATCCCTCGTGTACTTCACCTTGCCCTTACGTGGCTTTTGTAGTAAATTGCTTTGAGAGCAACATCACAGCTCCACCCAGCTTGCAACCCTGCTGCTCC
>NW_027187460.1:30688762-30707582 GCF_028583685.1 Petaurus breviceps papuanus
ACACACACACACACACACACACACACCAGGAGGGTTGTTGCGCTTGTTTTCTGGACAAAGAAATCTGAGCCACCTGGGATGTGTGCAGTTAAGGCAGAGTTCTGCCCCATATTTCCACATACTGCCAAAAGCAGAATTACATTGTGGAGGGGGGTGGAGGGGTCAAGGACTGGACCAGCATGGTTTCTAGCCAAGTACTGGCTTGGAGAAGAAAAAGAATGGCTCTCGTTTCCTTGGTTCATGTTTATATTCAGCAAAAGATGAGCATGTGAGTTGTTCACTGTTGATAAGGACACAGGGCTCTTCAGGGGATTCAGGCAGAGATCTGGTTAAAAGGTCAGGTTTGAAAAGCTGAGAGTACTCACTCCGGCTGCCTGCTGTGTTCCCCTCCTAACAGAAGCAAATGTCTATGGCCAGTGGGTTTTATCCAAAAAAAGGAGATACTTTGAAGCTCACTTGAAAGTTTAAAAAAAAAATCCCCGGGCAGTTTTATGAGCTCATTCGATCCGTTGCAGATAATAAATGACAAATGGGCTTTCGGCCTTCTGCAGGCCTGCAAAGCCCTTACTGTGGTAAACAACTAAATGTTCTCCTCTACACACCAAGGGGGAAACACTGCTTAATGCCTTCAGTGTGCAGGGCACCAGGCTGAGCAAGGAGACCCAAAGCTTAGAGAAGGCATGGTCTCAATGTAATGGATAGAGGGTTTGAGTTGTTAGCAAACAATGGGGTGCCGTGGAAAGAGCTCTGGTTTGGTCACAGAACCTCAATTCAAGCCCTGGTTCTTCTAGTTAATTACTATGTGACTTGAGGTAAATCATACCATTATCACCATCACCACCTTCATCATCATCATCACTATCACCATCATCAAGCTAGTATTTCTTCAGATTTGCAACTTAACATGTTGTATTTGATCCTTTACAACAAACCTGAGAGATAGGTGCTATTATTTTCCCCATTTCAGAGATAAGGAAACTGAAATAAGTGAAGTGACTTGCCTAGGGTCACACAACCAACAAGTGTCTTGAGGTAGGATTTGAACTCAGGTCTTCCTGATTCCCAGTCTAGCACTCTATCCATTGTGCCACTTAGCTGGCCTATTTCTATAAGGAAAGAGGGGAAAATTTAGCCAATTTTATTTATTTATTTGTTTGTTTTTGTCCATACTTGTGAGTTCATTGGTATGGGGGAGACCCCTGGTACTCCTTTCCCCTCCCCAGCCCTCTCCCCCACTGCTGACCCTTATATTCTCAGAATATTGACCAAAGGACTGAGAAGTTAATGAAGTGGTTTACCCAGGTTCTTACAGCAGCTATGGGGTGTACTTAAACCCATATCGTCTTGATTCCAAGGCCTATTCTTTATCTAGCACACTACACTGCCTCCTATGTATTCACATATTGCTTTTGAAAAGCCTTGTAGTACACATCTTATTTCTGTTTTGCAGATGAGAAAAACTATATCTCAGCACTTGCCCAAGGTCACACAATTTGTGAACAGTAGGGCAAGGGCTTGCACCTGACTGCCAAGTCCAAAGGGCTAACCACAATACCACATAGGTCATGACAGATTTTTCCTGATCTGTCTGCTCTTAGACAACAGACACCATTATGGATGGAGGGACTCTAAAAAAGTATATACCCCAAATCCAGGTAGACTTTTTGAAGCTGTTCTGAGATGCCCTGTCCTTATCCCAGGGTGTGCTTTCTGAAATATGTCACACTTCCCAAGAACACAACGGGAGAGTTTTATAAAATTGAGGGAAACGTCATAGGCACTAATCAATTCAAGGTGGTCTGTAGTCTTCTCACTTGGCCTCCACAGCTGGGGCCAATTTCAGTGTTCAGAATGAAGAGAATTTTGATTCCCTCTCCTTAGAATAAAGCAGCTGGAGAGGGGAGGGTGAGTGGAGGTAAGTAATGCCTTTGCCTCTTAACTGGTTGGTTGCTTTTCCTTTCCTTCTCCATGTAACTGAATCTTCCTTGGTTCTAGCCTGCCTTTAAAGGCCTCACCTTCACAGACCTGCCTTTATGTTTACAACTGAACATCATGCAGAGGTTAACAGATGGAAGGGACCTTGTCAGCTTGGGCCAGGTGGCTCCAGACCTGCACTTGCTCAGTGAAGACCGGTTGCTATGGAAGAAACTCTGCCAATATCATTTCACAGAGCGACAGGTAACTAAACAACAGGTTTTTGTTTCCTTTGTCTTCACGTCCCTACTTCCACCTCTCCATTCTTTGTATCCACCCCCCCTCCCACTGCAAAATTTCATCAGTTTATTCTCTAAGGTACACATGCATAATACCCAAAGTTGGTTCCCCATTCCATTCTGACACTCAAATCATAGAATCATAGATTCTCAAAGTTAGAAGAGATTTTCAAGGCTAACTAGTCCAACCTGTACTTGAACAAAGGGTTTCCCCCTACAGCATCTTGAAGAGTGGTCAGTCACCAAGTTTTCCACAGAAACACTCCCACTTGAATAGCTCCAGTGATGGAGAGCTCACTACCACTCGAGGCAGTCTATTCCATGTAGGGAGAACTGTGTATTCAAGAACTTGTTCCTTTCACTGAGTTGAAATCCGTCTCTCTAGTACTTCTACCCATTATTCTAAGTTCTGCTTTCTAGAACCAAACAAAACAAATTGTCTCCACCTTCCACATGACAACCCTTCAAATACAGCTATCATCCCCACCCACCTGCCACTACCAGCACCACTGCTACTTTTCTTGAGGCTGAACATCACCAATTAGGTTCAGGGCCTGCCTGTGATACTTCAAGTATGTGTGACCTCAGGCAAACCACTTCTCCAAACCTCAGTTTCCTCATCTCTAAGAAAGCAGCAATAATACCTATAGCACTAACTTCATGGAGCTGTTGTAAGGATTGAATTAGTAAAGTATGTAAGGCTATTTTTAAACTTCAAAGCACTAGAGAATGCCAAATATTATTATTACTCTTACATAGCATGATTTCTGGTCCCCCATCCCTTCCCACTTGCCTTCCCTGCATAGTCTGGAGCTTGTTTTTCAATACATTCCTTACTCTAAGCCAGCTAAAACTCAACACAGTCCTGCAGGTGTAGCCTGAAGAAGGAAGTTTTCTGGTTTTCAAGTGTCTTCTATGGGCAAATTTTTGGGTGACAAGGAGAGGGTGCTATGAAAAAGTTGAAGAAAGCATTTCCAGAATGCCTCAAACCATAATCCCAGGCTCCTACTTACTCCATCGTCAATACTTTACTTTTAGATCCGAAAGCGATTAATTTTATCTGATAAAGGACAACTGGATTGGAAGAAAATGTATTTTAAGCTTATCCGATGTTACCCAAGGAGAGAGCAATATGGAGATACCCTGCAGCTCTGCAAACATTGCCACATCCTTTCTTGGAAGGTACGTTGAAAAAATGACACTGACAGAGGCCCAGGAAGATTCTGTCCTCTCATAGAGACTGTGCAAATAATATTTTTAGTCACATGCTTAATATAAAACTAAGGCTTTTTAAATTCTGCGATGGACTGAAATGTAATGGTGAGGGAATGAAATCATAGGGGTAAGCTTATTAGCATAAATAAAGAATTCCCTGAAGTAGTTGCATATATTTGAATTTGTACTATTTTAAGTTATGATTATGTAAAATTTCATCATTGGTTTGAGCTCAGTGGAAATAAGCAGTTGAATTCAAATAATGTGGCCACTTCAGGGGATTTCTTATTCATACTAATCTGGAACTGACTGCATTTGGTTCCTATGAAGGAAAAATCCTGAGTCCCTAGGAATGAAGAGCTCCTTCCCCATTGTATGTAATGAAGACCTTTCCCAATATGAGTAAGATTTATGTTTCCTAACATACACATATACTTTTCTTCTTTCTTTCTCTTTTCCTTTTCCTTTTTTCTTTTTCTTCCCTACTCCCTTTCCTCCTTCCTTTCCTTTTTCTTTTTTCTTTCTTTCTTTCTCAATTTTTTCCTTACTTCCTCCTTTTCTTCCTTCTTTTTTTTCTTTTCTTTTCTTTTTTTTTTTTTTTTTTGGTCTAGACCTGTGGTTTCATCATTATAGGAAGTTCCCAGTTATGGAAACTCCCTCCACCAGTTGTATAATTCCTCTGTCACATGGACCTGAAAAAACAAGGACTGGCATCTAGATAGCCTCAGGCATCTAAGACTCTAATGTAGAGTTAAGACTTATCTGAGGCACTGAGAGTTTAAATGAATTGCCTATAACTACAGGTCTTGGATTTACCCAAGATATGAACCTAGGTCCTCCTGATTCTAAAGTTGACGCGCTATTAACTGGGTTTACTGTTTGCTCTGTAGTTTCTTGCTTTTCCAGTCCCATGTGGCACTCTCCCATGGTATTCTCCAGAGAGGGCTATTGTTCCTACATTAGCCAATGCTTTGCAATGCTAAGAACAGGATACCTCTGAGAACCCAAGCTCAACTTCTATGTTCTTTTTACAGGGAACCGATCATCCATGTACAGCCAATAATCCAGAGAGCTGCTCGGTCTCTCTGTCGCCCCAGGACTTTATCAACTTGTTCAAGTTCTGAGCCCTCACATGGGACAGCCCTTGAGAATGTCCAGTTCTCATGGCATGCTTTGGAATACCCAATATGGACACTTCCATTGTAAATAGTGTATATTTCTATGTTGTTTTGAAATTCCTAAGTTGAGTAAATGACAGGACCCTGGAAGAGAAAGATGAAATTGCTGACTGGCTATTTAGGAACATTGACTTTCTTAATAGAACTAGTGTGGAAGAACAGTCAGACTGTAAATAAACTTTTTTTTTTAAAATGATTAGCCAGCAAGGCTATAGCAGCATCAATGCTATATTTCAGAAGTCACATTGAATTTGCCTTACATGCTCTGAAACCCCTATCTGATTTCCAAAGATTGGGAAAGCAGCAAAGTTGAATTCACAATAGAACAACCTTGACCTGTTTACAAGATGGAAATTTGGGAAGAAACAGCATATCCAGATGAAAAAGTCGATGTTTTGGGTTTCTAGTTTGGTTTGTGGTTCTTTGTTGTTGTTGATTAACTGTCATTGTCTTAAAGCAACCGAAAAACCCATGTAACAGATCTGAACGTTTCTTAAGCCTATACTGCATAAAGGGCCATATCCTGCAACGTGAAATACACCACACCACTTTCTACCTCTGACATCACAACATGCTTTCTTTCAGCACACACACATACATAGCACATTCTCTAGTGCACATTGTAAATTTTCATATCTATCTCTAATCACTGTAAAAGTGACTTAAAGGAGAAAATACTGACCACAAAGTTTTTCTTATTTTGAGCTTACTTATCCAAAAGAGTAGGGTAGTCTTTGGGGTTGCCTCTTGACTGGGAACCCTAAAATACTAGGTTCAAAATGCTTTTTTTTTTCATGCCACTCACTGTGGAGAGAATGGCAGGACAGAAATCCACTTCTGCAGCCCAGCTGTAGAAACTGGAGAATTACTGATGAAGAACTGAGGCTGAAAGAAGTTAAGAGGGCCCAGTAATTATCTATGTCCAGGAAAAGACTTATTCCTATTTGTCTTCAGGGTGTTTCTTATGCTTCTTCCATCCCAAGTACCTTCACAAAACAGCATAGTCCAACTGATGAGCTGAACCTGGAGGGGTTGTGTTTCTGTGGCCTTACCAAGCAAGTCCCAAATATGTGAGCTGATTCAGATATATTACCAGTTCCCTTGCCCTTGGAAGTATGTTGATCATTAAATCAAGCTTCTCCTCTATTTGTCCAACATGAATTTTTTGTCAGCCCTGAATAAACATTTCTAAGGCAAAGTCAATAGAAGTCCATAACTTCTCCAATCAGTAAATATGTATTAAGTGCCCCACTAGGTGCCAGGCACTATTAAGTACTGGGGCTACAAAAAAAGGCAAAAGATAGACTCAAGGAGCTCACAATCTAATGGGGGAGACAATATGCAAGCAACTATGTACAAATAGGATAAGCTGGAGATAACAAACAGGGAAGGCACTGATATTGAAAGGGATCATTAGAAAAAGTTGGGAAAGAGTAGAGAAAAATACTGTATTTCCTCATACAAAACCCAGAGTTTTGTTGAATGTTTTTCAGTGCTGGGACTGGTATACACAAAGGGATTTTTGAAAGGCAATTATAAGTGGGTATACAGTGAAGAATGAGGAGTCTCAGGACTTTATATGAGTTAATTTTTGGACTTTTTGGTGTATGTGTGTGTGTTTACTTTTTTATGAGATCTTGCATTTCAACAGCAACTCTGTACTTTTGCCATTTGCCATTACATTTGGATTTTTGCAAATGCAAACACCATCTTGTGTAGCTTTGGCAAAAAAAAATGAAAAATAGAACTAGTTTGGATTTGGCATTTGTGTTACTGGACAATTTGTTCTTTGAAGGTAAAATGCTAGTTGTAGTCTAGTGTATGTAGAGATAGCTAGAAAGGTATGGGAAGGCAGTGTGTAGCAAAAGGGTCATCTCTTTACCCTTTCTCCTTAATAATACACAAGCCAAGCACCACTATGTTGTAAAATGGCGCATGTGTGTTTCCATCTACCATTTGAAATGTTCATACCTAGATTCTTATAATTCAATACTGCCTTTAGCTCTATGTTTCCTTGAAGAAGATGGTCTATTGCAGTGTGTTTGAGAAACTGGATGTGTATGTTTAGGTTGAGGGTATATCCTTTCCTTTACTTCTTTCCCCATCTGTACAGTCTCTACTCTGTCCCATCTATAAAATGGATGAAATTCCTAAGTTCCCAGCTAATTTGAAAACAGCAAAAATACTCTGATGCATTGCTCCTATCAGCAATTAGGTATCTCATAAAATCAAAGAATTGGGAGCAAGGAGGGACCTTACTGATCATTGAGCTCAACTTGCTCATTTTATAGAAGAAGAAACTATGGCCCAGAGGGAAAAAAAATGGCCTGCCCATGGTCACCTAGATAGTTAGTGATAGAACTGAGATTTAAACCCAGGTCTTCTAATTCCAAATCTAGTGCTCATTTTACCAATCCATGCTGCCTTTAAAACCACCTCACCTCAAGAATGGTAATACGGGCAAACTTATACAGCAAACTCTAAAATTATTAGGAATTTTGATGTATGTTTAGACTCACCAAGAAATCTCAGAACTGAGTATGAGATATTTGCCAAATTTGGTTAGGGCTCCCACTCTCTTATTTGGTCATCCTAGAAAAAAACCATGCAAGTGAGAAGTGCAGGAGTCAGGGACTGAATTGTATAAAGCAAAAAGAAGAAACCAGGCAATGTTCTGATGGAAAAGGAGCAGGCAAGGGAATGGTAGGTTGTTGGTGAGGGGTAAGTAGGAACTAAAGGGGCATTTTAAAAATCCTGTACTAGGTGTAGGACATCAGGGGAGCAGAAGCTTGAGTGCAAGAATTGAAAGTGTCACAAATTGAGCTTCATCAGAAATGTGCTAAGTATTCCATGCCTGCTGACCTGAGAACCCTACAAAAAATAAAGGGGACACGATCCGTATTCTTCAGGAGTACAGAGATGGATTTCAGCTCCCTTTGAGAAAGAGCTTCCTAACAATTGTAGCTATCAGTAGAGTGAGCTGCCTCTGTAAGGTGACGAACCCGTCACTCAAAGGCCAATGGCTCCTCATCAGAGATGTCATAGGAAATTAATGCTTTAGATAAAGATTAAATTAAATGACTTTCAAGGTCCCATCTTGCTCTGAGATTCTGGGATTCTGTGAGTTTGCAGTATTAATTTTTTTTTTCATTTTTATAAATGCATCAAAGAGCAGCTTTGGCCAAAAAGAAAAAAAAAATGTTGGGAGACCTGGTCTAGAAGCTAGAAGCTTTCGGTCAGAATGAGGAGCAAAGGAGGGAATGGTATACACTCTGCCTCAGCTTCAGGCCTCTTCAACACCCTTACACCTGCAGGAGACTGAATTTACCAGAGCTCTATACTTAACATAGACTGACTATCAGGGGAAATATGGTCATGTCCTAGATGCCATGAGCCTGTTAACAAATCTAGCACAGTGTGGTCAAATCCAAAGGTGTAAGCAAATAATAAATAATACCTACCTTGCACAAGGCCATTGTGAGGAAAGGACTTTGTAAACCTTAAAACATAAAGTAAATGTGAATTGTTAGTGGCAAATAAGTTTGCAAGGTCATTTCTTCAAAACAGCCCTATGAGGATGGTACTAGAAGAGTTCTTGTCCTCACTTTGCAGATGGGAAAACTGAGTTTCAGATATGAAACGATCTGGCCAGAGCCCTACTCTCTAGGATGAAAAGAAGCTGGGACTCCTAAGCTCATTTCTCCTCTGTTAGCTGGGCTGCTGGAGATGAATGCCCACCCTTGAGGGTGCTGGCACTTAAATTTGGGAGATCTGCCCAATGAGATAGACTATAGCCAGGAAGGAGATCTTAAAATGAGCTAGACCGAGTCCAGACTTACTTTTATACAGGATTGCTTCACAGTTCCACTCTGGCTTTAATTAGATGTGGCATTCCAAAAGAAGATCCCTGTACCCAATTGACATGGTAGGAAGAACTGAACAGACCCAAGAAGCACAGAGTGATAATCTTTCACCAAAACTAGGAAGGCTCCACTAGGCTTCCTTGCATTGGTTGTTAATATGATTCCATTTGCCTGATGGGGATTTGTTTTCTACTGAGGTGGCTTGGCATGTAAAACTGATCTTTTCAATAGATATTAGTTTACTGAGTAAGACCATCCTAAAAAAAGGATAGTTTTGTTTTGTTTTTTTTGGTTTGTGCTTATGAAGTAAACCAGTGATTACTGTATCATTATTACAATTCTCAACTTTGTAGATTTGGGGGTATTTCATATAGAGAATTTGCAAGTCCTCTAACTGTGTTAATGTGTGTTTGGTTCTTTTTAACATAGGAGAAATTTGTGTTTAATTTGTCAAAGAAAGACGGGATGATGATTTTCAATGATATAAATCACTCATTTCAAGGTAGAGTTTGTTCAATAACATGTAATTTTTAGTGGTTTCAGTATAACTATGTTTATTATAAAATGTGTACCAGAATTTATATTTTTCTGCCAGGCTTTGGGAGATGATGTCTTTACTTTGTGCAAATGACCTTTTTTTATGTGTGATATATATTTTTTTTAATGCACCACATCATTGTCATGTATCCCATCTCCTGCTGTTGATTTCTCTTTTGGAAGATCTGCAACAGGAAGCAATTCCCTCCACTCCAGCTTTTTGCCCAGAGAGAATGTCTGTCATTAGATACTCCACAGAACTGCTCAGAATGCATAAGATTGCTCACCTTTGAATTCCATTGTCTTTAACTAAAATTATCAGAAACACATTGGTAAAATTTCTACAGCCTATGTTTTATGTTCTAAAATAAGCCTGCTTATTTTAAAGGAAAGGGAAAGAGAAATTAGTAACCTTCAGCTTATTTCTTGCTATAGACACTTTCCTATATTTGTCACCTTTTCTTAATAAGCAGACTAAGTAGATCTGCTGCTGCAGCCTCCTAGATGCTTTCATGTTTTGAATGGCTCCCCCAGCACAATTTGCTGTAAAATAAAGCAATGCTTATTTCCTCCTTAATTCTTCCAGTTAATTTTCAGAGTCTGTTATGAGTCAGGCCAACTTCCCAAGGCTATGATTCCCAAGTGTATTTTTCTTCCCAAACTAACTGTGGCTCAATTTATCAGTCCTTCCTTTCCTTCCAAATAGCTACCAGCTCTAAGATCCTGGGAACTTCATCCTGATTTCAAGCCTGATCTCTGGGCTACCCGCCTTATAATCTTTTTGAATTACAAAGAAATTAACTCCTAGGAACTTATCTGTTCTCCCATCTCAGGCAGCAAGGTGATCTTCTTGGAAGTAGTAGTTGCCTAGGTCCCTGAAAGTGTTAACTCACTTTGAAAACAGGAGTGAAGAATGATCATGGAAAGCTTTCAAAATCCAGTTTACACCTGAGACTGCCAATTTAAGGATGTTTTGCCTTTTATGGGCTTTTGATCCTTAGACTTCCTTGGAATTCTATCCCCCACCACAATGTCCTGAGTGGCTTAGATGAGATCATGGCCCTTTTTGTTACTGTTCCCACTGTGTGGCATGTAAGTCTTCTAAAGGGAGGACTCAAATCATTCCTCTAAACTTGGGAATCCTTGGACAGTTAGCATTATTTTCCCTCAGAGTGCCAACCAGCCTCCACGAAAGGTAATGTTTCTTGCAACACACATTCTAACATAGGCAGCTTTTCTCCAATGCAAAGACAATGTAGAATGAGAAAACTTTTAGAAGGAGTTGAAAATCATAAACAGAAGTGTGAGGTTAGCCCAGCCATGTACTATGCCTCCTCCTTAATACTATTGTGTGAGCTGAGTCCTTCTGAGTAAGTTATTTGCACACCTTCCTTGCATGTAGAACTGATTTTTATAGCTGTTTGGTACAAACAGTGGCATATTTTTGTAAAAAATATTTTGACACTGAGCTTCAATAAATGTTTCAACAACAACCTTGGTGTGTTCTTTGTGAACTTCAAGTCAGGTTGTACATATGCCTGGATTAGGGGTGTGGTCTCATTTTTGGTTCTGCTTTGGGCTATGTTCTAATTGGTCATAAAGATTTCTGTTTCTTCTTCCATGAATGTGTCACCATTATGCTATTATTCATATGTAAATGAATGATCAGAAGAGGGAGTTTATAGCTGTGCACACATGTGGACCAAGAAATATTGTCCTTGATTAGGGTGTGACTCTTAGGTCTGCCTAAGCCACCTTGGTCCAGAAGGCAGCAGCTTACTAGTAGGATGGCAAGAAAGCTGGACTCTGGTGAGAATATTGGTGTGAGGTGGGGCAAATTAACTCCAGATATCAGAATCTCAGCTTCATGAATTCATATGCAGAGTGCCATTGACAAAGAGCTGGAAGGGACTTGAGAGGTTGTCCAGCCCCACTTTCTCATTTTGTAGATGAAGAAAAAGTTTCTTCATCTGATGTCCAGAGAGGTAAGTGACTTACCTGTGGTCACACAACCAGTATTTGAACCCAGGTCCTCTGACTCCAAATTCAGCACTTTCTAACATGTCAGTTTTATCAGATGCTCATTAAGGACCCTTCCAGATCTAAATTTTGTGATTCTCTTTCAATCTATGATCTAGAACACAAAGGGACCTTTTTTTTTTTTGCTATTGTACATTTACAGTTGTGTCCAATTCTTTGTGACCCCATTTGGGGTTTTTGTGGCAGAGATACTGGAGTGGTTTTCCATTTCCTCCTCCAGACCATTTTACAGATGGGGAAATTGAAGCAGAGTAAAGTGACCAGGGTCACACAGCTAATAAGTGTCCAAGGCTGGATTTGAACTCAAGTCTTCCTGACTCCCAGCCTGGCAATCTATTCAAACTCAAATAGAAATGGGTCCCTGCATGTCCTATAGATCGACTCAGAAAACCACAAATTAACATTATCTGCATTGATATATAATATATATACATATATGTATGCATATATACATTGTATATGTGTATATATGTGTGTATACATAAACGTGTGTGTGTGTGTGTGTAATCTCGTTAAACATTTCCCCCTTACATTTTTACTTGGTTGGGCCAACCCAGCAGGCTGTGTGACTGACACCATTAGAGACCCAAAGTTACAAGTTCCTCAGATCCACCCAGATAGTGAACAACAGAATGAGAATTCAAATCTTAGTCCTTTAGATTTGAAATTCAGCATTCTTTCCACTTGATTTGCAAAGGTGAACCATGCTGCCTCTCCCAAACCCACATTAAAGGCTCTTGGGAGTAA
The DNA here is from genome assembly GCF_028583685.1 of Petaurus breviceps papuanus. Taxonomy (NCBI): domain Eukaryota; kingdom Metazoa; phylum Chordata; class Mammalia; order Diprotodontia; family Petauridae; genus Petaurus; species Petaurus breviceps. Next base: position 30,700,556 of record NW_027187460.1, read on the forward strand.
AGAAAATAAAAAAGACATCATGGCACACTGGAAAGAACATTGGTTCTGGAGTCAGAAGATCTGGATTCAAATCTCACCTCTGATGGTGACTACCTATATAAGCTTGGGTCTCAATTATCTCATATGTAAAATGGGAGGGATGGTCCAGATGGACTCTCAGGCTCCTTCCTGAGCTCTAAACCTATGATCCTAATAGGCTAAAGGACATAACCAAGGGAGGAAAAGGGCTCTTGCCAAGTTTAATAAGCACCATTTCTCCCTCACTGGGGCTTCATACCTCACCACACGAATAGGCTCACACATCTGGATTTGGAAGGGACCTTAGAAGTTTTGGGATCCAGCCCTATGATTTAAGGATGAAGAAACTCAACCACAGAGAGATGAATTGACTTGCCTGTGGTCACACAAGCAGTAAGAAGCAAAACCAGGATTCTGTCCTTGCTCATGTGACTCCACATTCAAGGCTCTTTCTACTACATAAGACGAAATTAGGCTGTCACCTGTGGGTGATATAATTTGAAGAGTATCCAAAATCTATGGAGCTCAAAAGTCATCTGTCTGTCTGTCTCTGTCTCTGTGTGTCTCTCTCTGTCTCTGTCTCTCTCTGTTTCTCTCTCTGTCTCTCTGTCTGTCTGTCTCTCACTCTCTCATCTTTTGCTATAAGAAGTTATATCTCTGAAAACCCAGTTTGCCACTTGAAATAGGACAAGAATTCAGAGCCAGCCTGATCACAAAATCTTTATGGTTTAATTTGACTACACATGTCTAGAATTCAGAGAAACTTGAAGGGGCATCAGAGAACTCCTGTGGGTTTAACCCTCTTTTTACAGGCAACTGAGAACATGAGGAATTATAATGTGCCCAAGAAATAGCAGGATATTTCCTATCAAATGTCTATTTGGCAAGTATCACCTCTACTGGATAACCAGGGAAGTACAGTCAGGACACCAGAATGGGGAGAGCACTGGGAAGTTACTAGATTAACTAGGAGACTGGCAACCCCAAACTATATGCTAATATTGAAATTAACTGGTATCAGGAAACAGTTGTAAAATGAAAAGAGATAGATTAAATGATCTCTCAGATCCATTCTAGCTCTACACTCTGTATACTCTACACTCATGCTTTAATAAAATTCAAATATATTAATAATAATATCACATATTCAATCAAATTCAATCAACTATATTAATCAAATATAGTAATAATATATTCAATCAAATACAGTGATAATCAAATTCAATTCAATCAAGTATATTATTAATAATAATAACAATAATAATAGCAGCTAGGTGGAACAGTGGATAGAGCAATAGACTTGGAGTCAGAAAGAGCTGAGTTCAAATTCAGACTCAGACACTTACTAGCTGTATGACACAGGACAAGTCACTTAACTTCTCTTTGCCTCAATTTACTTATCTGTAAAATGGAGATGATAATAATACCTATTTCCAAGGACTGTTGCAAGGATCAAATGAGATAATATTAGTAAAGCACTTGACACAATGCCTAGTATATAGTAGATGCTTTAAAAAATGCTTGTTTCCTTCCTTCCTAACAGTTAGCACTTATAGAGTGCTTTAAGATTTGCTTATTCACTTTAGGCACCAAAGATATAAGACAATGAAAAATATCCCAACCACAGGTCACATTCTAACAAAGGAGACAGCAGGCACATATATAGGTATATACAGAGCATGTACAAAGTAGATCTAAGGTAACCTTGTTGGAAGAAGGCAGGAGCAGCTTGAGGGAGGGAGCATGGACTAAGAAAGGTCTCCTGCTGAAGGCAGCACTTGATCTGAATCTTAAGGGGATTCCAAGAGGTGGAAGTGAGAAGGACAGACACTCAAGACAGAGAAGGAGCATCACATCTGAGGTTGGAAAGGGAGGACAGTTCAGTTTTATGAAAAGCTTTAGATGACAAACAAGAGGGTTTGTTTTTGATTCGAGAGATGACAAAGTTACTAGAGTTTATTGAGTAGGGGAACACTGATATAGAATCAGTGAATTTAAGAGTCAGAGGGTACCTCGATGGACATCTAATGTCTTACATGAAAGGAATCTCCAAGGAGGGAGAATGGCTTTTGGCTTGATTGGAATGAAGGGTGAGAGGGAGTCAGCAGTCAATAATAACACCTAGGTTGTAAGTCTGAAGGATTGGAAGGATAGTGGTGCCCTCCACAGTAATAGCAAAATTTGGAAAAGGGGAGGGTTTGGGGGAAAAGATACAGTTTTGTACAAGGTGCCTTTAAGATGTCTATGGGACATCCAGTTCAAGATATCCAACAGGCAGTTGAAGATGGGAGTCTGGAGGTTGGCAGAGAGGTTAGGGATGGACAAATAAATCTGAGAATCAACTGCATGGAGATCATAGTTGAATCCAGAGCAACTGATGAAATCACTAAGTGAAATAATATAGAGAAGAAAGAGAAGCTAGGAACACCCACAGTCACAATGGGTATGACCTGGATGAAGACACAGCAAAGGAGACCCAGAAAGAAAAGTCAGACTGATAGGAGGAGAATTTTCTGTGTCTTGAAAACATAGAGGTAAAACTGTATTAAGGAGAAAAGGGTAATCAACAGTGTCAAAGGCTGCAAAGAGATTAAGAATCCATTAGATTTGGCGATTAAGAGACCGTGGGTAACTTGGGAAAGAGCAGTTTTGGTTGACAGATGAGGTCAGAAGCCAGACTGCAGACTTGGAGGGGAGGAGGCATAAGTGAAAGTGAAACCAGTGCTGGAAAGGGTGGCCAAAGGAGCTGTGTCATCAGGAGGGAGTTGGGTAAGTAAAAAATAAATAAATAAATAAGTCAGGTGAATAAGAGAAGATAGAAGGAAGCAGAGAGGACAAGATTGAAGATAAAGGCTAGTTTGTAATCTCTGGAGCAGGCATTCCATAGAGCAAGGTGTGGAGAGCTTTTGGCTTGATTGGAATTGGGAGGAACCTCAGAATCCATCGAGTTTAATCAGTGCCTAAGCAGGGATCCCCTCTACAACATCTTTGACAAGTGGCCATCAAGCTTCTACTTGAAGAACTCTAAGAAGGGGGATGTCATTCCCCCCTGAGGCAGTCCATCGTATTTTGGGGACAAAATTAGTTGTCCCCTCTAGTTATTAGGAAGCTTTCCCTATGTTGAACTGAAATCTGTCTGTCTACAGCTTCCATTCATTGCTCTTAGTCTAACCTCCCTCTCCCCCCTTGAGTCTTCCTTTTCTCCTAGTCTTCTCTTCCCCAGGCCAGGTCCCTCAGTCCTTGAACTAATCCTGTGGCATGGTCTCCAATCTATCCTCATTCTGGACACTCCTTTGGACATACTCCAGATTATTAATCTTCCTTTTTTACAAATTTTATTTATTTATTTTTAATTTATGAAATAAAACAAGAATTTCCATAGCATAGTGGGATAAAAAAAAAGATGATTGAACATATCAATATCCTTCCAAAAATGTCAAGCCCAGAACTGAACATAATGCTACAGATGTTACCCGATCAGGACCAAGTCCACAGGGACTTGTTCTTTCATTTGAAGCAAAGGAGTTTAAATCCAAACACATATTTTCAAATCATTTAGAAGGGCTAAGGGCCAGGGTTACCTGAAATAGTCACATTCCATAAATTGTTGCTGACATTTATATAATCCCTCACTGTGATAAGCGTACTTTATGTGCATCACTATATATGACCCTTTACACATTCTTGAAGGTCCTGGTACAATTAGTTCTTCTTATTTCTGAGTTGGAAGCCAAGAACTAAGGTTTGGAGGCCAAAATCTCACCACCACCACCCCACAACATACATTCAGTGTTTCTGGGAAGAAATGAATTCAATAAAACTTTAAGTTTCAAGTTTATGATAGGCTGTAGACACAGGAACACTAAGATACCAGTTATATGATCAAGTAGCCTTTTGCAAACTAATCAGTGGTCTCAACTTTCTCCCAGTACCTTCCAGATGGTCCTGGGAAATGTAGAGTGCAGAAGAAGTCTTCAGGGAAAAAAACCTTCAAGACTAAACATCAACCAAGGGCAAAGAAAAAAAGAAGAAAAGAAAATCCAGAAGTAGACTGGTATCCAATGACTATATGAGATCTTTGATCAAGGACCACATCCTTGAAAATTATATCTGGGGGCAGCTAGGTGGCGCAGTGAATAGAGCACTGGCCCTGGAGTCAGGAGAACCTGAGTTCAAATCCAGCCTCAGACACTTAACACAAAAACTAGCCGTGTGACCTTGGGCAAGTCACTTAACCCCAATTGCCCGGCCTTCCCTCCAAAGAAGCAAAAAAAAAAAAGAAAATTATATCTGGCAGAAGCATCAAAATACATATTCTTAGCCATCCTGAGAATTTGTGCCTTCCTTTTTATTGCCAGTGCTCTATTCACTGCACCACCTAACTTCCCCCAGATATAATTTTCAAGGATGTCTTTCTTGGCCAAAGATCTCATATAGTCATTGGATACCAGTCTACTTCTGCTTCATATTCTCCTTTATTTTTTTTCCTCCATGGACTTTAAGGAGGAGAACCATATTACCTAGTATAATGGGAAGGGTTCTGCACTAGTCATCAGGAGAACTGGGTTCATATAGCATAGTCTGCTCCTAGTAGAGTGCCTTGCAAATAATAGGGATAAAGACTAGACCTATGATTTTATTGGTATAACTTCCAGGTGAGAAAACTCCCTCTACTAATGCAAGTTGGCACCCCTTCTTCAACTTAGAGAGTTTCCTTGGGCACTGAGAAGCTAAGTAACTTGCCCATGGTCAAAAAACCAGTATGTTATCAAAGGAAGAATTTGAACTCAGGTCTTTCAGGTCTCTATCCACTGCACTTAATAAATTTCTAAATAAATTGAATACTGGCTTTGCCACCTTCTAGCTGTGTGACCTTAAACTACATGAACCTTAGTTTTCTCATCTATACAACAGGGAGAATTGCTCTATCTGCCACATGGGGTGGTTGAAATGCTTGGTCAACCTTGAAGAGTCATGGAAATGTAGGTTATGGAAAGAGGTGTAAATCCAAAATCAGTGGCCCAAAAAATTATAACCTAAAATCATTCTGTTCATGTTGAAAACTACTATCCCTATCTTTAATACAGGTATAACACTTTTTCTCCCCAGATAGTGTTCACTTAAGCCTTCTGTCTGACCATCCTTTGTCCTCCAGGCAAAACATTTTATTGATCAAAGAAAGAGATATCAGATGGGGCAGCAGGGTGTCATGGAAAGAGTTAGGGACTAAAAGTCCTGCATTCTCGTTCCACTCCTACCACCAGCTAGCTGAGTAACTGAGGAATTCTCTCTCTCTCTCTCTCTCTCTCTCTCTCTCTCTCTCTCTCTCTCTCTCTTTGTCTCTCTCTCTCTCTCTCTCTCTCTCTCTCTCTCTCTCTCTCTGTCTCTCTCTCTGTCTCTCTCTCTGTCTCTCTGTCTTTGTCTCTCTCTCTCTCTGTCTCTCTCTGTCTCTCTGTCTTTGTCTCTCTCTCTCTGTCTCTCTCTCTCTGTCTTTGTCTCTCTCTGTCTCTCTGTCTGTCTCTCTGTGTCTCTCTATCTCTCTCTGTCTCTCTATCTCTATCTCTATCTCTCTCCCTGAATGTCAGCTTCTTCCTCTATCCATGAAGGGGTTAAACTACATGATCTCTAAAGTTTTCTCCAGCTCTAATATTCTGCTATTCCAGGAATGGAACTATGTTACTGAGAGGCAATAGGGCACCATGAATTGAGAGTTGACCTTGATGTAAGGAAGAGCTGGGTTCAAGTCTATGACACACTAATTGTATGTATGATGAGCCTGAGCTAATCATACGATTATAAGATCTAGGAAGAACATTAAAGGCCATGTAACCTAACTCTTCCATTTTACAGATTAATAATAGGGGTTAAGTGACCTTCCCAAGGTTACATAGCATGTCAGTGTCAGAGTGGGATTTGAACTCAGCTTTTCCTAACTCCGGGTTCTGGACTCTATTGCACCACTTAACTTCTGAGTCCCCTCCCTATTCCCCACCCCTCTGATACTATATTTCAGAAAAGGTGCCAATCTGTGATAGAAAAGGTTCTTCACCAAGAGCTCCCTCCACCAATGAAGTCACTTGTCTAGGCAAAAAAAAAAGCCCTATCTCACTACCATATATGAAAAGAGTTCTTTCACTCTGCTGCTGTTCATCACCATTAGTAGGCAACACTTCTACTCTATTCTGTTCTGATTTTCTATCTCACTCCCCACAGTGCCAGAACCAAAACTTTTCTCTCCCTCCTGGGATTCATACCTCATCAGTGTCCTCTGCCATGGGGACCCTCCCTCCCTCCCTCCCTCCCTCTGATTGGAAGGCAGAAGGAAGAACTTCCCAAACCTCTGATGAAAGAGGACACCCAGAGTTACAGTCAGGATCACACAAGATTTAGCAGCTTCCACGCTTGGAATATGATATTACAGAAGGCAAAGGAGCTAGGAATACAACCAAGAATAACCTACCCAGAAAAAAAGGTGAGTCTAATTCTTCCTGGGGGGGAAATGGGTATTTAAAGAAATAGAGGACTTTCAAGCATTCTTGATGAAAAGACCAGAAATGGATAGAAAATCTGACATTCAAATACGGGACTCAAGAGAAGCATAAAAAGCTAAATATAAATGAGTAATCATTAGAAACTCAATAAAATTAAACTGTTTACATTTCTATATGGGAAGATGATACATATAACTCCTAAGAACTTTATCTTTATTATGGTAGTTAAAAGGAGTCTACATAGCCAGAGGACATGAGTATTAGTTGATTATGTTGGAATTATCCCCCAAAAAAATGAATGTGTAAGAAAAGAGGAATGCATAGGAAGAAATAGAATGGAGAAATTTTTTCTCACATAAAAGAGGCACACAAGAAGAGCTTTTATAGTGGAGGGGAAATGGAGGGAGAGGGGTGATAGGTAATGCTTGAACCTCACTCTCATAAGAATTGGTCCAAAGAGAGAAGATATGTATCGAGAGAGAGAGAGAGAGAGAGAGAGAGAGAGAGAGAGAGAGAGA
>NW_027187460.1:30707592-30708324 GCF_028583685.1 Petaurus breviceps papuanus
GAGAGAGAGAGAGAGAGAGAGAGAGAGAGAGAGAGAGAGAGAGATACACATTTGGTTGGGTATAGAAATCTATCTTACCCAACAGGGAAATAAGAGGGGAAGGGGATAAGAGATGTAGGGAAGGGTGACAAAAGGGAGGGTGGATTAAGAGAGGCAGCGGTCAGAAGCAAAGCAGACTTTTGAGGAGGAACAGGATAAAAAGAGAAACTGAAGGATAAACAGAAGAAAATAGTTTAGAGGGAAATACACAGTTAGGCCACAGGGATGGTTGGATGTTTCAGGAGAAGACCTCAGACACTAAGAGAAATTCCAGGATAATGCAATAGCATCAGAGGCATAGTTTTGAAATCCAGAAGTCATGAATGGGACCAAAAGGGAAATAGGTTTGAGTTTTGTTTTATTTTTTTAAGTATATTCTTAATTAGGCTCCCTGCTTCAATGAATGCATCAATGAAAAAGGAATTTATTAATCATTCACTGTGTGTCAAGTCAAATTGGGGATGTAAATATAAAAATGAAACACTCCCTGACCCCAAGAGGGGGTATTCTAATAAAGGAAGAAAAATAAATAAATATATGTATATGTATACATATATGTGTGTATTATATATATATACATACACACATGTACATATCTAGATAGATAGATGGATGGATGGATGGATGGATGGATAGATAGATAGATAGATAGATAGATAGATAGATAGATAGATAGATAGATAGATAGATAGA
>NW_027187460.1:30708334-30711119 GCF_028583685.1 Petaurus breviceps papuanus
AGATAGATAGATAGATAGATAGATAGATAGATAGATAGATAGATAGAAAGAATCCCCAAGGAGGAGGTTTTGGAAAAACACAGGGACAGTGACAGCAAAGAAAAGTAGATAGGCAATTCTCTTCCTTTTCCAATTCATCCTCCCCCCAGCTGCCAAAGTGACATTTCTAAAGCTCAAGGCTGGCTATGTCATTTCCCTGCTCAAAAGTGTCAGTGACTCCTTATTGCCTCTAAGATCAAAAACAGAGATGCATTTGGCTTTTAAAACCAAAGAATCTGGCCGCACCTTACCTTTTCAGTCTTATTACATATTACTTTAGTTCAAAGTCAGATCAAACTAGCCTACTTGTTGACCTTTACACACAACACTTCATCTCCCATCTCCATCCATGCTTTTGCACAAGCTGCTAGAATACACTATCCCCCTCCAGCATCTAACCTCTTAGAATCACAAGCTTCGTCCAAATTTCAATTCAACTACCAACTCCCACATGAGAACTTTCCTGATTCTCCGAAGTTGCTAAAGCTTTCATCTCTCTCACTCAAACTACCTTGTGTCTACTTTGTATATATCATTAGATGCAGTGGTTCTTAATGGACAGGGACAATTTGACAGCTGTGTGTCAAAAGGATTAGAGAAGGGGGAAGGACTAGAGAGGAAGCTATTGCAACAGTCCAGGTAATAAGTGATGAAGGCTTAAACAAACGGAGGAAGGGGAAGGAACAGTGAAAATTCAAGGATGATTTCAAGGTGCCAAATTTGGGCAACTGGAAAGATGCTGGTACCCCCTAACAGAAACAAAGAAATTATAAGGAATCTTAACATCTAGTACAGTACCTGGCAGTCAGTGAACTTCCTATGTTCCAGGCACAGTTTATGTACTGGGGATACAAAAAAGGTTAAAACAAACCTCAATCCCTGCTCTCAAGGAGCTCACAATCTAATGGCAGTTGGTAACTGCTTAATAAATGCTTGTTGATTGATTGACTGATTATAGGTGGTTAATAAATATTAGTTGGATGACTGAGTTATTGACGATAACTAGGCTATAACTTAATCATATTTTTCATACAAAAAGGTTTTTATACTTTGGTCTATGATAGCCTCTTGGTAGTTAAGATGAGAGCAATGCCAATGAGTAATTGGAAAAGAATATTTGAGTTATTCTCCCTGACATTTGCAGAATAGCAATGGATTATAACATAGAATAAGGCTTTGTTTTCATTCTTCTCATGCATAGTCCTAATTGTTTTGAGATTTGCCAATCTTTCTCCATGTGATGTCTTATAGAGTACAGAGGTACTTTGACACGTATGTATTTTTTGCTTCGAAAATTCCAAAAAAGGTGGAAAATACCCTCTTTGCTCCTGAAGCATAGAACTTCAGAGTTAGAGTCCTAGATGTCAAAAGAACACACATGAGGAAATTGAGGTCAAAGGAGGTTAAAGTAACTTACCCAACATCACATAGGTAATAAGTTTCAGAGGCAGAATTTTTTTTCAAATCAGTTCACAAGCTCTTTATTGGATCAAAAATTACAAAGAGTAAGTACAATTTTAAGACACTAAATGCAACTTAAATTTTTTTGTGAAAGTTGCTTTATGTTTAAAAGGTCAAATAGAAGGGGCGGAGGAAGTCCTACAAAATCAGTGGATCCCGAATCTTTTAACTGTTTATCATGACAAGTTTTAACTAAAGTTCAAAATGTTTAATACGCTATAAAAATACAGTCTAAAGTCATCACAATACAACTGAGAAATGTAAAAGTCAGAAGTCAATGCTATATAAACTCAAAATAATGTCTAAAATTGAAATACTTACTGCAAGTCAGTAGACAGAATTCTTCCAAAGAGCAAGAATTTTCACTGTGACAATATTCTATTACAAACTAGGGCTCAGCCTTGATGCTACTCAGCATATAATTCATTTATTAAAAAAGAAAAAGAAAACTTTCAACACATGAAAAAACATCCCATATTCTCAATTTTAACCTCTGGCCAATACATTTATTGAAATTTTTACCGATTCATTAGTTTTGTGGCAGTGATTATGAGTGAATCTTCTGCCATTCAAAAATTTGATCAGTTTGTCACCCATGATTTTATTCAAATCATTGATAAAAATGCCCATAATACATGGTAGAGCACAGACCACCTGGGAATGTCCTTGAAAGCTGACAATGAACCATTAACTCTCTAAGTACAGTTGTTTAACCAGTTAGGGTCATCAAATTGTACTGTCATCCAGTCCGTATTCCTCCATCTTTTCCATAGGCATAGCATGAAAATACTTTGCCAAAATTTAGGTTAACCACAGCTGCATCATTCTCTTAATTTACCAGTTTGGTAACCCTTTCAAAAAATAAGTAAGAGTGAAGTGAACAAAACCAGGAGAACAGTGTACACAGTAACAGCAACACTGTGAGATAATCAACCATGATTGACTTAGCTCTTTTCAGCAATACAATGATCCAAGATAAAGACTTATGACACAAAATGCCATCCATATCCAGAGATAGAATTATGGAGTCTGAATGCAGATCGAAGCATACTATTTTCACTTATTTTGTTTTTTTGTTTTTTGTGGTTTTCCCCTTTTGTTCTGTTTCTTCTTTTACAACTTGACTAATGTGGAAATATGTTTAACATGATTGCACATGTATAACCTATATCAGACTGCTGCCTTGGGGAGGATGGGAAAGAAGGAGGGAGAGGGAGAAAAATTTTAAACTCAAAATCTTATTTAAAAATGAATGTTGAAAACTATCTTTACATGTAATCAGAAA
>NW_027187460.1:30711129-30740931 GCF_028583685.1 Petaurus breviceps papuanus
AAGAAGAAGAAGAAGAAGAAGAAGAAGAAGAAGAAGAAGAAGAAGAAATAAGATTAATTTTGCATTGCCTATGTTTGTTTCAGCTGGTTCTTTCTAATTACTACTTCATTTTCTAAACGTTCACTAAAGCTGAGCAGATGTCACAGTAGACAGAGCCTGGGCCTGGAGGCAGGAAGACTTGAGTTCAAATCTGGCCTTAGATACTTATTAGCTTTGTGACCCTGGGCAAGTCACTTAATCCCTATTTGCCTTAGTTTCCTCAATTGTGAAATGGGAGCAATGTTATATACTTTGCATAAATTGTGAATCTCAAATGAGACGAAATTTGCTTTCTAAAAAACACTTAGCATCGTGCCTGGAACACAGTAGGTACTATATAAATGCTTATTCCCTTCCCCCTTCCTTCATATTCCAGGAACAGAAGTTAAGCTCACAGACTATAGTTTACATAATCAATTTTTTTCCCTTTTTGAAAATTGGAACATTTGCCTTTCTCCAGCCCCTTTAACTCTCCTAGAACTTCTCCAGGACCTTTCAACTGTCAGTCAGTGATCACATGACAGTTCTTTCAGTTACTGCAGTTCATTTGCGCTGGGTGACTGGAACTCATCAAGGACAGCTAGGTTCTCTCTTACTATCTTATTACTTATATTTGCTATCAACTCCCTATTACTCATTTTTGTTCTTATTTTTCCTGTCCAAAGACCATTTTCCTTGGCAGAGAAAATAAAATCAAATTGAGAATCGAACAGTCTTACTTTTTCTCTATTATCATCATCCCATTCACCCCCAAACAGTGATCCTGTCTCTTATTTGATCCTTTTTCCCCCAAATAAAACTAGAATATATTTTTATTTTTGTCTTTAGCTTCTTTTGCCAAACTCAGCTCATTCCCAGCTTGAGGCACTCTTGACATTATTTTTCAGGACCCTGCCCTGCTTCTGTATTTATCCTTTGTTAACTGCCCTTATTTTCATCTTCCAAGTATATCTTTCTTTGAAAAAAATCTAAGTGAGGTGATGAGTTCTCTACATCCACATTGGTCTCTAGACAATTTCTGTTTTTTGTCCACTGGAATTGTTTCCCTTCATGTCTTCAGATTTTTGTTCTTGAGTTTTCTTTTCCTCCTGCATTGACTTCTGTATAAAATTTTAGCTGTGTGATCCTAGCTGTTTCCTCTAAAGCTTTTGAAACCTGCTCTCCCAAAATGTAGATTGCATAGGAGACTATGTCTGTTTTGTTGTTCAGTTGTTTTCAGTCATGTCTGACTCTTCATGGCCTCATGTGGGGTTTTCTTGGTAAAGATACTGGAGTAGTTTGTCATTTGCTTCTCCAGCTCATTTTATAAGTGAGAAAATTGAAGTAAAGAGGGTTAAGTGACTTGCCCAGGGTCACATAGCTACTAAGTGTCTGAAACCAGGTTTAAACTCAGGAAGATGAGTCTCTCTGACTCTAGCCTTGGCACTCTGTCTACTTCACCACTTCAATGCCCAGTCTGAAGCTTTCCTCTATTACAAACTCTAAGAGGCAAACCCAAAGCAGCCAACATCTCCACAAGGTTCCTATCATTTCTATGTCAGCAACAACTTGTTAGTGAAAATCAGATGCAGAATAAAATTTCCCTTTGTAAGCTTAGAAGTATGAAATTGTCATCAAAACAATCTAGAAGTTCTTCTTTTAGCAGAGAGAGAGCTCCAAGAGATGTCTAGACAATGGAAGTCTCCAATCACCACTGTATAATATGTGTATATAAGACTTGTCATCCATTTCCCAAACGCTTCTCTTTCCTCTTCCTGTTCAAGTGCTTGTAGCATACTCCAGGGACAAAAGCACTTCTGTTCCTTCTTTCATTTATTCTTCATCTAAATACTCTCCATCATTCTTTCCTCCTCTAGCTCCTCACTTTTCTTATATAAAATGTGACATGTGAGCTACTTCTGTATTTTACCCACATAGGTGATGTGTATTCATATAGGTCTATCTAGATGAAGTTCAAAGGGAGACATGAATAAATATCACTAGAGTTTCCTCCTCCCACTCGTCTCCAAAGGAGACTATGACTTCTGCCAGAAAGAGAAGCAGGAGGTTGGGACAAGAGGCCACTTTGCTTTCTTCATAGAAAGTGGGGACTGTGCTAGAATTATATCTATATGATCCTTTAAATATTGTTAGTCTAGGGGAAACAGATTTTAAATTCAATGTGCATTCCCAGTCATTATCCTTTAATAGGGAAGGCATACCCTAAGCAACATATTCAAGACTTGACTCCCTTTCCATCAGGTGCCAATTCCACAATGAACACATATAGCAAATAGCAATAAACTCATTTATACAAATTGATAGCAAAACAGAATCAGAGAAAGTATCCATGTGAGAATACATACCAGACAACAGATAAAGGGAATGAACTCTTCCACTGGGAATGAGATTATCTCAGCTCAACCAAGAGACATAGAATCTCAGATCTCATTCAAGAGGAAATTCTCCAAAGTCTCTAGTGTAGAAAGCTAGGGATAAGCACATGATCAAAGTTGCCAACTCCTCTACATTCCTGCTGCTCCCTAGATTCTTTCTCTCCCTTCAATGACCTGAGGAGAGTCTGGAACCACATCTTTTCTCTCAAAGCTGAAAGCCAGATGATCTCTTTTCTCTCAAGTTTTCACCAATTCTACCTACAAGCATTGAGTAATCAATCTTCACCAATAAGGACAGTCCCATGCAAACAGCCCTTTAGGCCAATATATGAATATATGAATACAAAATATATGAATACGTCTTCTTAATATGCAATGCTACCCTACCCCATCATTTACCTTTCCTGTTTTGCTTTTTGTTTTGTTTTTGATTTTTTAAATTAAATATCCATCCAGAGCCATGATCCAGTCAGGGCTCTTATACCACCAAATCTCAGTGATAATTTTGAGATCAAATTTATTTCCTTGTGATAAAATTTCTATTTTATTTTGCTTAAACTTCATACAATTCCATATATAAATTTGAAGCCAGAGATTTTGCTGCTAGCTGCTTTAGTAAGCTAAACTTACTTAGTAAGTGCTTAACAAATACTTTTATCTATTTTGTCTTTTTAGATTTCAGTACAGTTCTTCCTACATTATGGTTGCTCTCTATAGTATCTAGCATAATATATATATTTAGTTATTTTTCTCCTTACTCTATTTTTTTGTTGTTTAAAGTCATTTTGATTTAATTTACAAGGCATTAGCAACACTCCATTCCTAGTCAGGAGCCTGTCACTACTATATTTATGATATAGTTCAGAAATTCATATCCTAGGCTCAGATACCATCTTCTTAAGCTATCTATTCACTAAATTTTAGACTACCTTGAAATTGTGAGCTTAAAGTGCTAGGTACTAGCTCTATGAAGTCCATCTTGTCCATTCCAAATTTGATTTAGTTTTATACAGAACCTCCTGGAATATGGAGCTACAGAAATTTACTCTCTTGTGTGTTGTGCAATCTATACTTTTGGCCATTTTCTATTTTCTTAGGAAAGAAGTAAATATTGACAGTCCTATGGCTATAAGCCATTAGGGTCATGTCTATTTCAGAAACTAATGAGGTTTCTTTTCACCTGGTAGTGAAAAAGAAACTTTTTTCCTGAAAAAAAAAACACTGGGTATTTTTTTCCAGAATGAAATATTCTATTAGGCCAAATCTTCAGGGGATTACATTCTGGGAGCCCTGTTTTCTCCATGTCCATTTTGAGTAAACAGCCATGGGTTAACCACAAATTCTATCTTTTTACTAGCATCACAACATCTGGGTAGTTTTTCATTAAACCCAGAAGTTCTTTTAAAGCTTACAATCCCACAAATTCCTTTTAAGACATTCATTTTAATAGGGAACAGCCATAGTTCAAATTGGGATGTTAAAATGTAAAACCTGTTCCTTTATTTCACATAATGCAGATATACATCAAATGTTGCTGTTTTGTTTACCCATAACACACTGATGTTGTCCACAACACTGTCATACCTCCCTTCAGTGTGGAGGTGAACCTTAGTACTCAAAGACTATGCCAGGAAGGCACAAACTCTGGCAAGTTCCCCCAAGTTCAGAGGATCTCAGAGGCAATATGACAGTCAATAAAGAGATGGACTTAAGTTATGTTGGTGTAAATCCTACTTCTGACATTTACTAGCTACATGCCCATGGGCAAGTCATTCAGAGCTTCAGTTTCCCTCTTTGTAAAATGAAAATATTTGCACTACCTTCCTTATATGGAAGGTAATTTGCAAAAAGTAAAAGTATATATAGGAAAGCACTTGCAAGAATTAAAGTATAATATAAATATGGGTTCAGTTACAAACTGAGTCAGAGGAACAATATAGCTAAGTTCCCAGAGGTGAGATTCCAGATCCATCAGTCTTTTTTTAAAATACTATTTTATTTTTCCAGTTACATGTAAAGACAAATTTCAACATTAATTTTTTTTATTTGAGCTCTAACTTTTCTTGCACCCTCCCTTAAGAGCATAAGCAATTTGATATAGATTATATGTGTGTAATCATGTAAAACATATTTCCATATTAGTCATGTTGTGGAAGAAGAAACAGACCAAAAGAAAGAAAAAAACATTTTAAAAATGAAGAAAATGAAAATAGTATGTTTCAATCTGCCTTCAGACTTCGTCAGTTCTTTCTCTGGATGTGAATAGAATTTTTCCATCTTAAGTCCTTTGGAATTTTCTTGATTCATCAGTCTTGGAGAAGGTAGCTATATGGTTTGGAAGTTACTGGCATCCACTCGATTCTTTACATGTAACTAATTCCATGATTTTTTAAAATTCTGTTTTCATTTTCAACTCAACAAATGTCAACGAACATGAATATTTCAATATGCAAAGAACAAAAAAGATCATTTGTAAAACTGAACCACTATACCTTTTTAAGGTATATGTTAAATTTGACATAATAGTCACTCAACTGTCCTGCTAGTTGCTGTCCCCTTCTAAACATCCTTCTGCTCCCGTCTATGTTTTTTAAATGTTTCGTTGATGTTCTTTGTTTTATCACATTCACCACTCACTAATTCCTTGTCACCTCACAATGCCTCCCTTTCCTAAAAGAGAAACTCTTCCCAACGATAAATAGGTATAATCCAGCAAAATAAACGGACACATCAGCTATGTGTGAAAATGTATGTCTTGATCTGCAAATCTAGTCCATCATCTCTCTGCCAAGAGGTCATTGGTCTTCTCAGTCATGATTGCTTATTGTGAGTAGTAGGCGGTATGGCAAATAATGTGCTGGGTTTGGAATCAGAAAGTCAAGAGTTCACATCTTGGCTAAGATATTTTTGTGTGGCCCTGGGCAAGTGACTACCTCTCCACATCTTAGTTTACTCATCTTCAAAATAAGCCTACTAAGAGCGCCTACCACACAAGATTGTTGTGAGAATCACATAAGATAACATAATGAGCTCTATAAACTTTAAAGAGCTTTTTTAATGTGAGTTTTTATTATTGTTATCATCATTGGAGTTCTTAAGTGTTTCAGAGTTATGTGCCTTGTGGTTATTGCAGTCACTGTATAAATTGTTATCTTAGCATTCACTCTCCATTAACGGAGAGGTTTTGAATGCTGTGGATAAGTCCACTTACCCTGGTAGTGTACTTTCCAGGGATTACACATTGATAATAAGGTTGAAGCACACATTGCCAGAGTTATCTCAGTGTTTGGGAGACACCAAAGGAAAAGTGTGAGAGAGAAGAGGTATCAGACTGACTACCAAACTGAAGGTGTACAGAGTCGTGCTGACCTCATTGTTGTGTGCCTGTGAAACCTGGACAGGATTACCAGCACCATACCAGGAAACTCAATTGCTTCCACTTGAATTGTCTTAGGAAGATTCTCAAGATCACCTGGCAGGATAAGGTACCAGACACTGAGGTCCCTTCTCAACCTAAACTGCCAATCATTCAAACTCTGCTTCACAGAGTGCAATGCTGATGGGCTGGTCACATTACTCAAATGCAAAACGTAGACTTGACAAAAAGATTATTTTATGGAGAGCTTACACAGGGCATGGTGATCAGAAGAAGCAATACAAGGACATTCTCAAGATCTCTCCTAAGAACTTTGGAATTGACTATGACATGGGAGACACTGGCACAGGACCACCCAGTATGGCATGCCCTCATCAGAGAAGGCACTGTGCTCTATAAGCAAAGCAGAATTGAGGTAGCTCAAAAGAAATGTGAGATGCACAATTTAGAGAATCCACTCCAAAAGTTCACATGGACTATTTGTGTCTGATCTGTGGTAGAACATTCTGAGCTCATACTGGTCTGATCAGTCATAGTCTGACACACTGGAACTTGACTCTAGCATAGTGCTGTCATTTTGATCCTTTTCAAGAACTTTCAAGGACAACAAAAAACCAATCTCTATTAATTCATATAAGTCTCCT
Source organism: Petaurus breviceps papuanus (assembly GCF_028583685.1). Classification (NCBI taxonomy): domain Eukaryota; kingdom Metazoa; phylum Chordata; class Mammalia; order Diprotodontia; family Petauridae; genus Petaurus; species Petaurus breviceps. The sequence goes on from NW_027187460.1 coordinate 30,717,564, forward strand.
CAGGTTTCTCATTCATCATTTTTTATGGCTTAATAATATTCTATTCTATTGCTGTACCATTCCCTAACTGATGGATACTCACTTCGTTTCCAGTTCTTTACTACAACAGAAAGTGCTGCTATAAATATTTTTTACATATTAGTCCTTTCCCTCTGTCTTTGACCTCTTTGAGCACCTAGTAGTGGTATTGCTGAGTCCAAAGGTATGCACAATCAGGTGATTTTTGAGGGGGGAAGGGTAATTACATGTTGCTTTCCAGAATGACAGGAACAATCAAAAGCTCCAGCAACAATGCATCAGAGTCTCCATCCTCCCATAGACCCTTTAATAAATATTATTCTCCTTTTTTGTCATCTGTCAACCTGTGCATGTAAGGAAGAATCTCAGTGTTGTTTTAATTTAGATTTCTCTTATTATTAGTGATTTGAAATTTTTTTCATATATTGTTGATGGTTTGCATTTCTTTTTTTTAAATTCCTGTTTATATCCTTTTGCCATTTATGTATTAGGAATGGCTCTTGTACATAATGTGTGTATATATATTATACATGTATGTATGTAAGTATGTGTGTGTGTATATATATATTCCCTATATAGTTTGGAAATAAGACCTTTGGCAGAGAAATTTGTTGCAATTATTTTTTCCTACTTCACAATCTTCTTTCTAAATCTAACTGAATTAATTTCATTTATGCAAGAGCTTTTCAATTTTCAATGTAATCAAAATTATCTATTTTATGTTTTATCATCATCTCTTTTTTATCATAATCTCTATACCTCCTTTGGTAAAAATACTATCTCTATTCATAGTGGTAAAAGGCATCTCAATCCTTTCTCCTGTAATATGCTTATGATACAACCTTTCATATTTAGATCACATATACATTTGGAATACAATATGATAAATGGTGTGAGATATTGGTCTAAAGCTAATTTCTGCCAGTCTGCTTTCCAGTTTTCTCAGTAGTTTCTGTCAGATAAGGGATCCTTTCCCCAGTAATAAGTGTTCATGAATTTATTGAACATTCCTATGTTCAATTGCTTCTAGGCTTTGTGTGTTTAATCTGTTCTACTGTTCAAACATCCTAATTTTTTTTTAAGAAGGATCAAATAATTTTGAGGATTATTGTTTTACAGCATAGTTTGAGACCTAGTACTTCTAGGTCCCCTTCATTCATACCTTCTTAATGTTTTCCATGCATTTGTCATCATCTCCTCTTTCAGATATTTTGAGAATCAATCCCTCAGGACCCTTAAAGTTATATCACCTCCCATATGTACCTTCTCTGTGTGTGCTTGGCCCAGCTCAGAAGCTCTCCCCATTACAGGCAGTGTGACACACTAGAAAGAGCCTGGGATTTGGAGCCAAAGGTTCCATATTTAAATCTTAACTCTTCCACTTAATATCTGTATGACTTTGTATAAGTCACTTTAACTTCTCTAGGTCTTAAGTTTTCTCATCTTCAAAAATGAGAGTATTGGACTTGATGCCCTCTAAAGTCCTTTCCTGATCTAAATCCATGATCCTATGAACATCCCCAAAAGGTTGTCCAAAGCAACTCATAAGCCTGTCTAAATTAGAGAGGGATAGGGATCTGTTATGTCCACGGTGATAGGACCACATGGATGAAATCGTAGGCTATGTAAACTACTGAAGTATTCTAATTATTAGGCTGCAGACTTTAGGCCTGACAGTGTCAGCACCAACTCATACTTGTTGATTGTCCATACTGAATTGGTGAAATAATGCTGGAAAACCTCGCGACAAATAGTATTCCCCAAGCTTCCAAAGCAACATATGTAATGGCTGCTCACTCCATGGAACCTGTCTTCATCCAACTATCTTCCTGTAATTTTTGAATCCTGGCTTGGCTAAATGAAAACATTATTTAGAACTTATGAATAATGGTCCCTTTCCCTTTAATATGACTAATATTTGATGGCTGGGATTTGGTGAGTGCACTAGGTCTCATTTTTTTCACTCAGATTTCTCTCCCTTCCTATATAAACTGATTTCTGGGCCAAAACTTAGACCTAGAATTTTCATCACTATGAATCACCCAGTATCAGGAACAGCAACTGGTATAGGTAAGATAAATGTATAATCAAAGACAAACATAATTCTATACATACCTCATAAATACTTGATAAATGCCTGATTCATCAATCTAACTATACAGACTTATATAATTACATATCTGTATACTGTTTTATAGTATATGCATTCTCATATACAAATATGAATAACAAAATACCAGGTTTGGAAGGAAATTGGACATCCTTCAGCCCAAGGATTCTTTACTTAGTGTCTATGAACTTGCTTTTTAAAATATCTTTATAACTTTATTTCAATATGGTTGGTTTCCTTTATAATCTTATGTATTTCATTTTGTACACTGAAAAGCTATTCTGAGGTATCCTTGCATTTAACCAGACTGCCAAAGGGATCTATGACAGGAAAAAAGATAAAGGAACCTTATAACTGTATCCTCTCTACACTATCCATGCAAATATTCATGTGACCCCAGCATGACTGCCTCCAGAGCCCTTCATGACTTCATGGGATAGTCTACTCTACATTCAAAAGCTCTGTTACTGAATTCGCCCTGAAATCTGTCTCTATTTTCTACCTACTCTTCCTAATTCTGTCTACTAGAGCCATAAAAAATAAATTTATTACTTCTTCCACATGATAGCCTCACAAACATTTGAAGAAAGAGCTATGTTGCGCACCCCTTACCCCCTTCAAGGAACTGCTGGCAGTGTCCTAAATTGAAGTATTACAATACTTAAATGACTAACACACAAGAAAGGGGACATATAAGATTGACTTAGCTTGTAAGGATACATCTGTCAGACACTGAATAAGGATACCTATTCATAGCCCTGATTCTAAACTGGTTATGCTCCATTAGTCAACCTTCCTCCCACCGAGAAAGGCATGTTAGCTGGTTTGCCCCAGTGAAGTGGAGGATTCCCCAGGTCTAAGAAGGCCAAGCGGTGCCTTCCTGGCCTCTTGAACATCCTCTGAAATGTTCCAGCTTGTCAGTATCTCTCTTAAAGTGTGACACCAAGAACTAAACTCCAGTTGTAGGTTAGCCAGCCCAGATCACAACCATGGTATAGGGGAAAGGGCCCTAGACTTAGATTAAGACCTGCTTTCTAGCTGTGTGATCCTAAGCAAGTCATTTAACTTCTCTGTTCCTCAGTTTCCTCATCTGTAAAATGAGGAGGGGGTTACACTCAGTGGCCTCTAGGGTCTCCTCCAGCTCTAACTCAACAATCCTATTGACCTTCCTTGATGTAGAATCAGTACTAGTTTGACTCATATTGAGCACACATTCCCCTGAAATTCTAAGGTCCTGATTACATGAACTATTAACTTATGTTAGTCACCCTTTTTCTGTACTTTCACAGTTCATTTTCTAGATCTAAATAGAGGATTTTACACTTATTCTTGTTTAAAATCATATAATTAGAGTTAACTCAGTTCAGTTCACTGAGCTCTTTAGTCAGTCAATAAACATTTATCAATATCTACTATGTTCCAGGCACTGTGCCAGGGAGACAAAGAAAAGCAAAAGATGATGCCATCCTTATGCCCAAAGGGCTATAAAAATGTGCCCACCCTTTGACCCAGCAATACCACTTCCATGTCTATATCCCAAAGGGATCCTACAAATAAGAAAAGAATTTACATATGCAAAAATATTCATAGATCTTTTTGTGGTGGCAAAGAACTGGAAACTGAGGGCATACCCATCAGCTGGTGAATGGCTGAACAAGTTGTGGTATGTAAATGCAATGGAATATTATTGTACAATAAGAAACGAGGAGCAGGCAAACCTCAGAAAAACCTGGAAAGACTTGCATGAACTGATGCTGAGTGAAGTGAGCAGAACAGGAGAACACTGTATATCATAATAGCCACAATGTGTAATGATTAATTTTGATAGATTTCTCTCTTCTTAGCAATGCAAGGATCCAAGACAACTCCAAAAGACTCATGATGGAAAATGCTGTACATATCTAGAAAAATAACTATGGAGTCTGAATGCAGATTGAAGCATATTATTTGCTCTCTCTCTTCTTTTTCTTTTTTTGTTTGTTTCTTCTTTCTCGTGGTTTCTCCCATTGGTTCTAATTCTTCTTTACAACATGACTAATGTGAAAACAGGTTCAATATGAATGTATATGTAGAGCCTCTGTCAAATTGCATGCCATCTTGGGGTGGGAGGAGGGGAGAGATGGAGAGAAAATTTGGAACTCAAAATCTTACAGCAGTGAATGTTGAAAACTAAAAATAAGTTAACAATTTTTTAAAATGGTTCCATCTCTCAAGGAGCTCAGTCTAATGGAGGAGACAACATGAAAATTATTACATACAAACAAGATATATAGGAAATAATCAACAGAAGGAAGGGTCTAGAATTAAGAGGGATCAGGAAAGACTTTCTATAGAAGGCAGAACTTTAGCTGAAAAGTTAAAGGGAAACCAGGAGGCAGAGATGAGGAGGGAGAACATTCCAGGCATGTGGGGCCATCAGAGAAGATACCTGCAGCCAAGAGATAGAGGATCAAATGAGAGGAGGCCAGTGTCACTAGATCATGGTAGAGTAGGTGGAGGGGAGTGGAAGAAGTAGAATAAGACCAGAAGAGTTGGAAGAGGAGGGGAAGGGGAGATTATAAAGGGATTTGAATGCCAGAGGATTTTATATTTTATCCTGTAGATGACAGGCAGCCACTGGAGTTTATTGAATAGGGGATGTTTGATAGACTGATCACTTTAGGAAAATCAATTTGATGGACAGACTAGAATGCATAGAAACTTATGGCATAGAGACCAACCAGAAGGCTATTGCACTAGCCCAAGCACGAGATGATGAAGGTTTGTACCAGGGTGGTGGCAGCATCTGACAGAAGGGGAAGAATATAAGAGATGTCATGAAGGTAAAATTGACAAGATTTGGCAACAGATTGGACATGTGGAGTGAAAGTGAGAAATCAAGGATATCATCTAGGTTTTGAACCTAGGTGACTGAGAGGATAGTACCATCCTCAACAGTAACAGAGAAATTTGGAAGAGGTGGAATAGGTAATGAATTCAGTTTGGGAGATACAAGCTTTCTATGAGATATCCAGTGTAAGATGTCCAATTGCAGAGAGATTAGGTCTGAAGAGATTTGGGAATCATTAGCATAAATATTATAATTTAGTCCATAGAAACTGATGATATCACCAAGTGAAACAGTATAGACCCCTGTGGGACTCACAATTAGTGGGTATGACTGAAGTGGGTATGATTAAGATCCATCAGAGACTAAGAAGAAAGTCAGATAGGCAGATGGAGGCATGTACTGTAGACAGAGTTTTCAAGGAGTTTAAACACAAAAGGCAGAAAAAATATGGGACAATAGCTAAGAGGAATGGATGAGTCAAGTGAGGGTTTTTTTTAAAATGGGGGAAACATATTTTTGGCAGTAGGAAATCAGCAAGTTGACCCAGAGAAATCGAAGTGTCTGAGAGTGAGGATTACAAAAGAGGGGAATCTACTGGAAGAGACAGATAGACATAGAATACAGATTTTATCATTCAATGATATAACTATTCCTCTCAGCTTCACAGCCTTCACAAATATGATAAGCATATCCTAGACATGTCTTAATCCAAGTCACTAGTGAAAATGTGGATGAGAACATGGTGGAGGACAAAATATTGCAATAAACAAATACCTCCACCCAAGTTGATACCCCATAAACTAGTAGAGTTTATGAAACTTAGGGTGTTGGGGAGGCTAGGTGGTGCCTAGAGCACCGGCCCTGGAGTCAGGAGGACCTGTTCAAATCCAGTCTCAGACACTTAACACACACACACACACACACACACACACACACACACACACACACAAACTAGCCGTGTGACCTTGGGCAAGTCACTGAACCCCAATTGTCCTATTTTCCTCCCTCCCCTCCCCAAAAAGAAGCAAAAAAAGAAACTGGGGGTGTTTAGCCTAGAGAATAGAAGACTTAATGAGAACATAATAATTACCTTCACATATTTGAAGGATTTTCAATGTAGAAAAGGAATTAAAGTTATTCTACTTAGCTCAAGCATGCAAAAGGTACAGGGAAAACGGCATTAATTCTGGGGTCAGATACCTTAAATTCAAATCTCTCTTCTCACTAGTGTGACATTGGGCAAATTATTTTAGTTCTTTGAGCTTCAGTTTTCTAATATATAAATTAGAGTATTGAACTAGATTGGTTCCTTCCAGCTCTAAAACTATGATAAGTTTTGGAAAAGTTGATTTTGGCTTAACATGAGGAAAAACATCTTAATGACTAGAGCTACCCAAAAGTGGAATGGACTTCCTCAGGTGATATTATGAAGGTTCCCTTTCAGTAGAGGTTTTCAAAGCAAAGTGCAGGACAAGCACCTTTCAGAGATATTTCCAGAGTGATTCTTACAAGTTGTATTAGATAGATAACCACTGAGGTTCCTCCCAGCTCTGAGATTCCAAGATTCTGCAATAGTAGAACCCAGGTCTTCTAACTCCAAATCTAATACCTATTCTGATGTTTCATACAGCTTCCCGCCCCTTCTAGCTCTTCTAAAACATTCTTCAAAGACCACTAATAATCATGGCTGCAAGCTCTTTCTGGCATTATGAGTGTAATTTATCTGGGCCAAGAGATAGGAATCCATTCATAACAATTAGGCATCCTTTTACTCTCCTCTCATCCACCTTCTGTTTCATATCCCCCTAAAGAATTTGTCCTGCTCTTTCTAGTTTGAAGATCACTCCTCTTGAAAGAGAAAACAGAAGCAAAATAAAAGATATCATCATATCAAGTTTCAGTGACAATTATTAAATAATATTTAATTAATCAGAAGTGATTTCTTAGGTCCTATGACATAGAGACCAATGAGGATAGGGTTATTGAAGTGTAAGCCAGTAAAATTTGTTGTTTTATGACAACAAACTATATCTCCAACCCTGGCCATCTGTCTCTGATTACAGAAAAAAATATATATTAGCACATAAATGCACAAATCTACCACCACTACAATTCACAAAGTATCTAAATATCTACTGTATGTCTTATAATGAGAGAGTCAGTAGTATTAATTATACTTATGTAATTTGTATATGTGTGGGTCCCTGGCAGGATCAAAAGTGGGGGACTGAATACTTTCCTGTCCATAGACAAGGAGGGAAGAAAAATGCAAATGTTCCAATGGAGATGAAGCTTGCTTGAGTTTGTGAAGAAATCACTCAATACCAAGGAATGATGGACAAGTCAATTTGTGGGAAAACTAAAGGCAGTAATGAATCAGAGTCAAAATCATAAATTTACAAGATCCAAGAGGGTAGCTGACAAAAGTCAAGGTCATACCAGAAAACAGATGGAGGGGTTGAACCAGAAACAGAATGTGAATGTAGTTTGTTGCACCCAAAGGCTATATAAACACATTTAAATTATAAACCTAACCATGTATGAGCTGGATCCATTCTTCCAACTCCATTAAACTCCCATTATCTGGGGAATTCTTTGAGTAATATTTGTAGTTGTAGAAGCAGTAGTAACAGTGGTGATGATGGTGGTGGTAGTGGCGGTAATAATAGTATAGCAGTGGTAGTATCTTACATAGCACTTTAAAGTTTACAAAGAACTTTATATAAGTTATACATATATATATATATATATATATGTCATTTGATCCTCAGAACAATCTTAACCCTATAAGGACAAAAGGGAAGAAGGAAGGGAGGAAAAGAAAGTGATATGTAGTATCATTTGGTCTGGTTTTTAATTCTTGTTCTGTTACTCACTACATGCATGTGGTTGGATAAGCTGTTTCCCTTCTCTGAGTCTACTTATCTTTCAAATAAGGGCATTAGACTAAATAATCTCTAAAGGTCCCAACCTACCATGAATATGTGGTCCTTTGATCTCAAATGTATCTTTAAGCTTTATAAACTGTTTTCCCCACAATGCCTTTATTCATCTCCATGTACCTCTGATTCCAAAGTGAGCACTCTTTCTACAACACCAGGCTGCCTCTCTTTACAGCCTCATCTTCTACAGCAATTTTAATGTTAGGTGGCTATGCCTGTATTGAAGTACAAGAGGGATGAGCCTATCCCTCCAATTGGCTGTGTTTATATTCTTTCTCTCTCTGTCTGTTGCTCTGTCTCTGTCTCTCTCTGTCTCTCTGTCTCTGTCTCTGTCTCTGTCTGTCTGTCTGTCTCTCTCTCTCTCTCTCACACACACACACACACACACACACACACACACACAATATCCCCTTTACTTTTTTTTCTAAATAGTGATCTTTTTTCCCCTGTGGAGGGCCTAAGTTTTTATAGTTCCTTAAAATCTCTGAAATTCTCAAGAGGGAAGGAATGTTTTTTTTTTAAAGCAGGCACAGTCTGCAGCTAGAAGACAAAAGGTTAAATTCTCCTATCATACAACAAAGTAACTCATTTCCTGTTTTGCTCAACTGTCTAGACACAAATCTAAGGAGCATTAGCCATGGATCTCACCATTGGGTTAAAAATAGAAGGTTTAAATATGAAATGTGGTGGTGAAAGAAAGATTGTAGGTTTCTACCTTCTTCTACACAATGGCTATTTTGAAATACAACCATTTTAATGAAGCGTTCTATATGGATAGGAACCTTGTGAAGATGCTATGTCAACAGTAGGACTGGAAAATATTAGGATTTCCAAGGAAGACCTTTCCCATACACTATATCTGATATAATGCTTAAAGTAGCAGATTGTAAAAGACATGCTATGAAATTTCTTGTGATGGCTTTTCTTAGTAATAATAATATAGCTACCCCGTACTTTAAGTTTCTAAGGTAGCCATTAAACTGCCATACTAATAACACAAGATGATATGTTGATACAATAGTAGTTATGTAGTATTTGGATTTTCTCTCTCTCTCTCTCTCTCTCTCTCTCTCTCTCTCTCTCTCTCTCTCTCTCTCTCTCTCTCTCTCTCTCTCTCTCTCATCCGTTTTCTCCTGCCTTTATTAAGTTCCTTTGTGAATACTATCTAGGCTTTCTATTAAGTTATAACCTCTGCTTTGTACTTCTCTGTAAACACTCTTGGTAGCGATCCATCTCTGGTTTAGGTTACTGAGAGAAGGGTAGGACTAAGAAATCTTAAATCTTAAAACTCTGGGAGAAAAGTTAACAGAACTTCAGAATTAGAAGAGACTGCTGCAATGATCTAAGCCAACTCATTCCGTAAGAGGACCCCATTGCAACATACTCAACAAGTGGCCATCCAGCCTCTGCTTGAAGATCTCCAGTGATGGGAACTCTTTACCTTGTGAGGTAATCCATTCCTTTTTTTTGGACAGCTCTAATTGTTAGGAAGCTTCTTCTAACATCAAGCAAACCTAAATTTGCCTCCTGTAACTTCCACACATTGCTCCTCGTTCTGTCCTCTGGGACCATACAGAACAAGTCTCATTTCCCATGGCAGCCTTCCAAATGCTTAAAGACAGCTATAATGTCCCCCTTAAGCATTCTCTTCAATCTTCATTTGATGCAACAAAGAGTAATTAGGCATCTTTGTACAGGGCACCACAGTTGAAAGCCCTCAGATCACAGAAACTGAGCTAGAAAAAATCCTCAGAATGGATCAAGTCCAACACATAACTGAACAAGAATCCTCTCTATACCACAGAGAGGTCAGGTGAGGGGCAGCATGGTGTTGTATATAAAATGCTGGACTGGAATTCAGGAAGATCTCAGTCTGAAGCTTGCTTCCGACACTTAACAAGCTCATGACCTTGGGTGAGTCACACACTCTAAGAATATCAGTTTTCTCAACTGTAAAACAGCGATAGCATAATCTTTTGTATCTACCTCAAAAGATTGCTATTAGGGTCAAATGATATCATATATGCAAAGTGTTTGGAAGATTTTAGAATGATATGTAAGTGTCAGCTATTGCTCTAATCCAGCCTCTACCTGAAGCACTCCAGTGAGGGGAAACTGATTACTCTTTAAGGGAAGCAGCCCATCCCATTCTGCTTTTGGATGGCTTTAATTGTTAGGAATTTTTCCCTACATTTGCTTCTCCACAGCTTCCACCCACTGTTCCTAGTTCTTCCTCTAAAGTCAAGCAGAAAAAGTTTAATTCCTTTTCCTCATGTCCCATGTCTGATTTCCAGCCTCATCATTCATCATAAACTGTCCTCTGCAAAATTAGCAAGGAGTGCTTAACTGCCACATCTAACAGCCTTCTCTTGCTTGTCATCCTTCTTGACCTATTCACAGCCTTTGACATTCTGATCATCATCTCCTCCCAAATGGTTCTCCTCCTACCTGTCTGGTACTTTTCAGTCTCCTTTGCTGGAGCTTCATCCAGGTCACACTCACAAATTCACGAATCCCTCCTCCCTATCTCCAGCTCTGCCCTGGGGGCTCTTGTCATCTTCCTTTGTCTTTTCTGGTGTTATACTACCTTACCAACCTCCACAAGTTCAATTATCATCTCTTCCTAGATTATACACATATTTATCCAGTTTTAGACTCCCTTCTTAGGTCCAGTCACAAACCTCCTTTTGAACATCTCAAACTGTGGTGGCTAGGTGACACAGTGAATACAGCACCTGCCCTGGAGTCAGCAGGACCTGAGTTCAAATCCGGCCTCAGACACTTAACACAAAAAACTAGCCATGTGACTTTAGGCAAGTCACTTAATCCCAATTACCTTGCCTTCTCCCTCCCCCCACCAAAAAAAGAATATCTCAAACTGAATGTCTCATGGACACTCAAACTCAACAAGTCCCAAAAAGAACTCATTATCATTCCCCTTCAAAACCCTCCCCTCTTCCAAACTTCCTCATTATCATCAAAGACATCACCATCTTATCTTCCCAGTCACTCTGGCTCCCAACATGAATGTCCTCCTCAATTCTTCACTTATACTTACCCCACATATCCAATCTATTATCATTTCTACCTTCACATCTCTCATATATTTTTTTTCTCCCACTTTTCTCCCACTCACAGTCACAACCTTGGTACAAGTCTTTGCCACCTCTCATCTAGACTACTGCAATAGGTTTCTGATTGGTCTCTCTGACTCAAGTCTTTCCCCACTCCAGTTTTTTCTCCTGCTGCCAAAAATGATTTTTCTAAAGTACATATCATCCCTCCCCACCACTCAATAAACTCTTGCAGCTCCCTGTTACCAAACAGGATCAAATGTAATGTCTGGCATTCAGAGCCCTTCATAATCTGGTCTGTTCTTACCTTTTCAGTCTTTTTATACTATATTTTCCTCCAGGAATTCCACCATGTGACATTCCTATTCCAGGGGCTGTCCCCAATGTTTGGCACGTTCTCTCTCTTCATTTCTGTCACTCAGCATCCTTGAATTCCTTCATGACAGCTCAAATTCTACCTGTATAGATAGAACCCCTTTCCCAGATCCTTGCTCTCCCCCCACTTCTGCTAGTTCCTTCCATCAATTTTGTATGTTTCCTGTAAATACAGTTATTTACATGTTATAAATTAAGATGTAAGTTTAAAGGCAGGGACAGTATTTTTTCATTGTTTGTATCCCAGGAGCTTAGCACCAAGCCTAGCATATAGTGACTGCTGAATAAATACTTGTTGACTGATGATACCACAGTTCTTTAAACACTTGAAAACAGGTATCATGTCCTCCATGAATCTTCTTTTTTCATTGGCTAACTAGCCCTAAAGCCTTCAACCCATACTTGTTTGACAGTGTCTAAAGTTCAGATGGTGAATGGGTAACTGGGTAGCATAGTGGATAGAGTACTAGGCCTCAAGTCAGGAAGACTGATCTTCCTGAGTTCAAATCTAGACTTAGACACTTACTATCTGTGTGGCCCTGAGCAAGTCATTTAACCATATTTGCCTCAGTTCATCTATAAAATGAATTGGAAAAGGAAATGAAAAGCAACTCCAGTATGTCTGCCAAGAAAACCCCAAATGGGATCATGAAGAGTAAGATATAACTAAAACAACCACAAGGCGAAAAAGTTTCTTCACCATACTGATCACCCTCCCCAGAACCATCCATGTTTATCTTTAGTAGGGGAATTAATCTCTAATGTGGTTAAAACATCATACATTGACAATGGAAAATAACTGCAAATAATATAAATTGAAATGGGAAAACAACGAGGCAGTTTTATCTTAAATATGAAAGGATTTGTGGAGAGTATGAAGAAGATTCACAGATAGTTTAAGTCTTTAAACATTGATGACATTAGTCCTCAATTATTTTGATTTCCCTTTCCTGATAGTGCTACATGGGTTCTAATTTTATGCTTGTTAGACATGACTCATGACTACTGGTCATTTTTGGTTCATAAATGGAAGAAATAGGAGTAAACTGCATAGTAAGCATTGACCTGAACTAAGGTAACTATACAAAGGTAGGGAAAAAAAGAGAGGGAAGGCTAGATGGCACAGTGAATAGAGCACTGGCCCTGGAGTCAAGAGGACCTGAGTCCAAATCCAGCCTCAGATACTTAACGCCTAATAGCCGTGTGATCTTGGACAAGTCACTTAATCCCAATTGCCCAGCCTTCCCCCTCCAAAAAAAAAAAAGAAAAGAAAAAAGAAGAGGTTAAAAAAAGATGTGTACATACATATGAAAATGGAATGCCTGAAAAGAGATTAACTGAGTTGTGGACAATGAAGGGACAGGAGTATATGGAGCAGGCATTGGCAAGAACCAACTAAGGGAGAAAAGAGGTGTTTGGAAGGAGACGGTGGGCCAGTGAGTCACTCAGTCTTCCCAAGGATAACAATCAGCTCAGATAGCTTCCTTTACTTTCTTGAGAAGTCTAAAGGTACAAGAAGAAGGGCAAGGCAGTGGACAAGTAAACAGTTGTATATATAGGATATTCACAAATTCTAATTTTTTAAAAGTTGAACAGATGCCCATGCTCCATATAACATATACATATATATGAACTAACATATATAGGATTTACTGCCATAGTTTGATACATATTGAATAACACAATTTTATCGATTTCTTTCTTTATATATTTTTTGTTTATTTTTAGTTTTCAACATTAATTTCCACAAGATTTTGAGTTACAAATTTTCTCCCTGTCTTTCCCCTACCCCCCACCCCAAAACAGCGATTCTTCTGAATATCCCTTCCCTTAAATTGCATCTCTTATATCCCCCCCATCCTTCCCCTGACATTCTAGTAGGGCAAGATGGATTTCTATGCCCCAGTGCCTATATATCTTATTTCCCAGTTGCATGTAAAAAAATAATAACATATATATATATATATATATATATATATATATAATTTAACATTTGATTTTAAAACTTTGATTTCTAGATTCTTTCCCTTCTTCCCTCATCACCCACCCCTACCGGGAGGAAAAGCAATTCAATATAGGTTATACGTATGTAGTTACGGAAAACATTTCCATAGTAGATATATTGTGAAAGAATGACTATATTTCCTTCCATTCTATCCCACTCCCCCCCCACTAATTCTATTTTCTACTTTGACCCTGTCCCTTTTCAAAAGTGTGTGCTTCTAATTACCCATTCCCCCAATCTTCCCTCCCTCCCATCATTCACCCTTTTATCCCCTTTCCACCTACTTTCCTGTAGGGTAAGATACCCAAATGAGTGTGTATGTTATTCCCTCCTTAAGCCAAATTCAATGAATAAAGTTGACCCATTCCCTTTCACCTTGCTGTTCTTCCCCTCCATTGTAACAGTTTTCTCTTGCCTCTTTTATATGAGGTAATTTACCCTATTCTATCTCTCCCTATTTCTTCTCATTATATTCCTTCTCACCTCAATTTTATTTTTTTAGATATCATCCTTTCCTATTCAACTGATCCTGTGCCCTCTATCTATGTATACATGTACACATATATACATACACTCACATATGTATTTATATACAAATATACCCTCCTATGTAAACATTTATATGTATGTATACATATCTATACATATATATTCCCATCAACTATCCTCATACTGAGAAAAGTCTCTTGAGTTACAGTTATTATTTTATCATGTAGGAATGCAAATACTTCAATTTCAATAAGTTCCTTATGATTTCTTTTTCCCCGCTTACCCTCTCATGCTTCTCTTGCTTCTTGTATTTGAAAGTCAAATTTTCTATTCAACTCTGGTTTTTTTATTGAGAAGGCTTGAAAGTCCTCTATTTCATTGAATGACCATATTTTCCCCTGAAACATTATACTCAGTTTTGCTGGGTAGGTGATTCTTGGTTTTAATCCTAGCTCCTTTGACCTCCAGAATATTATATTCCAAGCCCTTCGATCCCTTGATGTAGAAGCTGCTAGATCTTGTGTTATCCTGATTCTGTTTCCACAATACTCAAATTGTTTCTTCCTGGCTGCTTGTAATATTTTCTCCTTGACCTTGAACTCTGGAATTTGGCTATAATTTCCTAGGAGTTTTCTTTTGGAGATCTTTTTCAAGAGGTGATGGATGAATTCTTTCAATTTCTATTTTGCCCTCTGGTTCTAAAATATCAGGGCAATTTTCCTTGAGAATTTCTTGAAGGATAATTTCTAGGTTATTTTTTTGATCATGCCTTTCAGGTAGCCCAATAATTTTAAAATTATCTCTCCTGGATCTATTTTCCAGGTCAGTGGTTTTTTCCAGTGAGATATTTCACATTGCCTTCTATTTTTTCATTTGTTTGGATCTGTTTTATAGTATCTTGGTTTCTCAAAAAGTCATTAGCTTCAATTTGCTCCGATCTAATTTTAAAGGAATTGTTCCCTTCAGTGAGTTTTTGAAATTCCTTTTCCATCTGGCAAATTCAGCTTTTTAAGGCATTCTTCTCCTCACTGGCTTTTTGGGCCTCTTTTGCTATTTGAGTTAGTCTATTTTTTAAGATGTTATTTTCTTCAGTCAGGTCACTGACTCTCTTTTCATGATTTTCTTGCATCATTCTCATTTCCCCAGTTTTTCCTCCATTTCTCTTACTTGATTTTCAAAATCCTTCTTGAGCTCCTCCATGGCCTGCAAGCAGTTCATATTTTTCTTGGAACCTTTTGATGGAGGAGTTCTGACTTTGATGTCTTCCTCCCATTCCATGCTTTGATCCTTTTTGTCCCCAAAAAAGGGATTCTATGATCTGTTTGTGCTTCCTCTGCTTGATCAAACTGCTAGTCAATTACTTGAATTTTGAGCTCTTTGCCACTGTAGAGCTTTGCTTCCAGAGAGGAGAGCTTTGTCCCAAATCACTGGGGTTTTCACAAATGTTGTCAGAGGTCTGAGGAGGGTGCCCCCTCTACAGACACCACACTGGCAAACTGGCATTTCTCACCCCCAGGACCACCACCCAAGAAAGCAACCCAGATCCAAGCAGGTCAAAGTAAAAGCAATTACCCTCTGAGTGGTCGCTTGGCCCCCCTACAATCTGTAGGCCAGGAGCTCCTGAGGAAGCCACACAGCAGATGCTGCAGTTGCCCTGCCTCTGCCACCTCTTGCCCCAGGGGCAGTAGCCAGATGGTGCCCTTCCTTTTCAACAGAGTTCTGCCTGACCTTTTACTTTCTTTTTGGCATTTGTGGGTTGGAAACCACGAGAGCTGCTGTTGATTCACTCTCCTGGAGTCTGCTCTGGCCACAAATGCCTCCCTGGGGCCAAAACTGCATCGCTCACATGGAACTATGCTTGGCTCCCAGCATGCTGCAATGAGCCCTTGCTGTCAGCCTGCCAAGCTGCCTTCAGCAGATCTGTTTCTGTCACTTTGTGGGTTCTGTAGCTCTAAAATTTGTTTAGAGTCATATTTTATAGGTATTTGAGGTGGTTATGGGGAAGGTCACAGAATTTCCTGCCTCTATTCAGCCATCTTGACTCTGCCCCACCACACCTCTTTGTATTTTTTAAAACGGAAACAATTTCCATAACACAGCCACAAAGAGGGCAAATGGCACACTGGACAATAAGAAGAGGTTATGGCAAGATTGGGGTCTATCTCACTTACTTTCTATAGTATCTAGTATTGAGACCAGGAGAAATTTCATCTGTTTTATAATAATTAAATGTGAAACAATTTAAATGCAATAATTCAAAAGAAAATTTATGCTATTAGTTGTAGCAGCAAGCACCCCAAGCGTCCTCAGGGTTGCTGCTCACCCAGGTTCTTGGATCTGCTTTGATAAAGGAAAGCAACTCAAAATGGGTTAACAAGCTCACTTTAATCAGTCAGACATATATCGTTTACCTTGTTCAGGGGAAAAGGTCAGCACCCCGAACTTCAAAGTATACAGGCAGAATTATCAAGACAGAAACAGATCTAATAGACAGATTTCAAACTGTCCAACCATTACATCCATACCAAATCAACATCTGGGTTTTTCAAAGCCAGGGGAGCCCTGGACAACGGCTTCCCAGAATACAGATCAAATCACAGAACACTTCTCAAAGCGAGCCCCCAAAACAAAGCTACACATCAGGGCTTATATAGCCTTCTCCTGGCTCAGAGAATGTAACAACATTTTTTTGGACCCACTGGCCAATCAAAAAGTATCTACTAAAAAACAAGCCTCCCACCCCAGGCTTCAGGTGCACTTTAGCCTAGGGGCAGGGAAGATCTTCCAAATTTGCATTCCCATTACATTAGTAAACCCATTTCTTTTTTCTGCAACCCACACATGAACATTATCTCATTTGTAGCCTCAAAAAGAAATATATTTTAATTTCATCATTTTGGGGGGGGAGCTTTCAGAGTATAATAAAATCCTATCCTGTTGCTTTGAAATGCACAGGTTAGCAGGGAAAATAATTCTAACATACATTCTCCTATACATACATATATATGTATGTATACATATTCCCTTCAACTATCCTCATACTGAGAAAAATCTCATGAGTTACAATTATGTTTTTTTCCATGTAGGAATGTAAATAGTTCAACTTTAATAAGTTCCTTATGACTTCTTTTTCCTGTTTATCTTCTCATGCTTCTCTTTTTTCTTATATTTGAAAGTCAAATTTTCAGTTTAGCTCTGGTTTTTTCATCAAGACTTGAAAATCCTCTATTTCATTGAATGACCATATTATCCCCTGAAGCATTATACTCAGTTTTGCTGGGTAGGTGATTCTTGATTTTAATCCTAGCTCCTTTGATCTCCAGAATATCATATTCCAAGCCCTTCAATCCCTTAATGTAGAAGCTGCTAGATCTTGTGTTATCCTGATTGTGTTTCCACAATACTCAAATTGTTTCTTCCTGACTGCTTGGAGTATTTTCTCCTTAACCTGAGAACTCTGGAATTTGGCTATAATATTCCTAGGAGTTTTCTTTTAGGGATCTTTTTCAAGAGGTTATCAGTGAATTCTTTCAATTTCTATTTTGCCCTCAGGTTCTAGAATATCAGGGTAATTTTGCTTGATAATTTCTTGAAAGATGGTGTCTAGGCTCTTTTTTTGATCATGGCTTTCAGGTATTCCAATAATTTTAAAATTATCTCTCCTGGATCTATTTTCCAGGTCAGTGGTTTTTCCAATGAGATATTTCACATTGCCTTCTATTTTTTTTCATTTGTTTGGATCTGTTTTATAGTATCTTGATTTCTCATGAAGTCATTAGCTTCCAATTGCTCCAATCTTATTTTGAAGGAATTATTCTCTTCAGTGACTTTTTGAAATTCCTTTTCCATCTGGAAAATTTTGCTTTTTAAGGCATTCTTCTCCTCAATGGCTTTTTTGGGCCTCTTTTGCCCAAAAAGTCTATTTTTTAGGTGTTATTTTCTTCAGTATTTTTTTGGGTCTCCTTTAGCAGGCTATTGACTTGCTTTTCATGATTTTCTTGCATAATTCTCATTTCTCTTCCCAATTTTTCCTCCACTTCTCTTACTTGATTTTCAAAATCCTTCTTGAGCTCCTCTATGACCTATAACCAATTCATATTTTTCTTGGAAGCTTTTGATGCAGGAGTTTTGCCTTTGTTGACTTCTTCTGGTTCCATGTTTTGATCCTTTTTGTCTCCAAAAAAAGGGATTCTATGGTCTGATTATGCTTCCTCTGCTTGTTCATCTTGCCAGCCAATTACTTGACTTTTGAGCTCTTTGCCATGGTAGAACTCTGCTTTCAGAGTGGAGAGAGCTGTGTCCCAAATTGCTAGGGTTTTTGCAGCTGCCGGAGCTATTAGGAGGGTGCCCTCTCTACAGCCCCCACAAGCTCTGGCACACTGGCCACACACCTCAGGACCTCCACCCAAAAAAGTGACCCAGATCCAAGCAGGTCAAAGTAAAAGCAATTACCCTCTGAATAGTCACTTGGTCTCCCTATAGTCTGCAGGCCAGGAGCTCTGGAGGCAGCCACATGGCAGCAGCTGCAGCCACCCAGGCTCTACCACTTCAGAGGCCAGACTCTTCTGTCACCCAGTTCCAACATGTGCTCTTCTGTCACCAGTTCCAACAGAGTTCCCCACTGACCTTTTACTCTGTCTGTGGCATTTTTGGGTTGAGAAGTCTGGAAACCACCACAACTGCTGGTGAAATCTGCTCGGGCCGGTTTGTGCCACTGAATTGGGGCCACCCTGGGGCTGGAATCGCATGATTCACACAGGACTGTGCTCAACTTAGTGCAATAGACCCTTTCTGTCAGTCTTCCAAGCTGCTTTTGGTGGGAGATTTGTTCCTCTCTGTCACTCTGTGGGTTCTGTAGCTCTAAAATTTGTTTAGAGTCATTTTTTACAGGTATTAGAAGTGGTTGAAGCCAAAAATAATTCTCTTATGGAAAAATTATAACTTTTATCTTTTGGTTTCGTTAACCCAATTGTTTTATTTAGGGTTTTAATAAAAACCCTAGGAAGCAAAATTACATATTCTATTTTTAATTTTTTATTAATTTTTAACTTAAATACATAAAGACAAAAAATAATATTTCCATGTACATACAACAACCAAAAAAAGAATTCACTGTAAAGATATAGATCAGGATGACTGGAGATGCCTTGGATGCAGTGTGAGACCTTGGTCTTTAAGCTAAGGTTTTTAACAGGTCTCACTTTGACTGAGGTAATGGCCATTAAGTGATTAAAACTAGGTAAGAAATGAGGGAGAGAATGGCCTCTTTTACCTAGTAAAAAAAAAAATAATCAATCTGGGAGGGGAAGACCCTCAGGGTTTTTGGACAAAACAGAAACAATTGCTATTTACATTCATTCTGAGCCAATCAGGACCCAAATAATGACAAAGTGGGGCTTGGCCTGAGACCTATTGTTGGCCCATCAAAGAGAGCCAGAGTGATTTGGGCATGGTACTTAAGAAAAAAAATCTAGCCTGTAAACCCCAAGATATCTTTTGAAGTTTCACAAGATAATAGATAAAAATTCACCTTCTTTTAGGAAGAGCACTGGCAGTTAAAGGTATGTATGATACCTTATGTGGACAGATGGAAGGGAAGGGAAAGGGAAGAAAGAAGACCTATAGTTTTTTAATATAGAAGCTGCCAGGTCTTGTGTGATCTTGATTGTAGCTCCACAGTATTTAAACAGTTTTTATCTTGATGCTTGTAATATTTATTCCTTAACCTTGGAGCTTTGAAAGTTAGCTATGATATTCCTGTAAGTTTTCATCCTGGGATCTCTTTCAGGTAGTGATCAGTGTATTTTTTCTATTTCTACTTTACCCTTTTGTTCTAGAATTTCAGGGAAATTTTCCTTACTAATTTCTTGGAATTTTGTATAAACAATATTGCATATTCTTTTTTTAATCATAACTTTCAGGTAGTCTAACAATTCTTATATTGTCTCTCCTTGATCTGTTCTCTAGATTAGTTGTTGTTCTAATGAGATGTTTCATCTATATTTTCACTCTTTTGATTTGGTTTTATTATTTCTTGGTGTGTTATAATATCATTAGCTTCCCCTTGCCCAATTCTAGTTTTCAAGGAGTTATTTTCTTCCTTAAGTTTTTGAGTCTCTTCTTCCAATTCATCAACTTTTTCAAAATTTTCTTGATTCTCTTTTCCCTAACTCTTCCTTAATGTTTCTTATTTGATTTTTGAAGTGCTTCTTCCAAGAACTCTTTTTGGGTTTGTGACCATTTGACATTGATCTTTGAAGTAGGAGTGGCTTTTTTAACTTCACTATCTTCCTTTGAATATGAACCCAGATCTTCTCTATCCCAACAGTAACTGTCTATGGTCAGGTTCTTTCTCCTTTGCTTACTCATTTTTATTGTGTTTTGTTTTTAGTGGCTTATTATTGTAGTCAGGTGGTAGTCCTGAGGTATGGAGAATGGTGCCTCAGGTCTCAGGTACTTCTTACTGTTATTTCCTGAGCTCTGTCCAGTGCCAAAACTTGGGCACTCCTTTCCACCCCTAAGCCATGGCTAAGGCCCCCCCACCACACTATCCCACAAATACTCTTGATCTCTGTGGTCCCTCCCATGGCTGCAAACCAGCTCTCCCTCTGACCTGGAACTGAAACCAAGGACTTTGATCTCCTGAAAGTGCCCACAGTCAGCAGGGTCCCACCCCTTTCCTACCACACTTACCAAGTATGTGCGCACTACTTGCCCACCCTGGCAGCCCAGGATCATGTCTGGTCATGGGCCTGGCATCCCACTAGAGTAGAGGATCCTTCGATTTTCCCCTACTCAGTTATCCAACCCCCCACACTGTCCATGAGGAGAAAGTTCCTAAGGCCAAAGCTACCTCCTGACCCAGCTGCCCCCAGTGTTTGTTGTTAGTTGATTCATTAGAGTCTGGCTGGAGGTGTCTGCACTTCACTTGAGCCAAAACCTTCAGTTCAAATCTTTCCTCAAGTCCTCTCAAGTTGTCTTAGGAGGACAACTGCTTTACATAACTTTTATTTATTTCTGCTGCTCTATCTTCACTTTGAGGTGATGTTCTACTTGTTTGTGAAGGATATTTAGAGAGCCTAGAATTTTCTGACCTATTCCATCATCTTCCCAGAATCCTCAGAATTATATATTCTAGATATGCTCTACAATATGCACCCAACCAACTGTTTTGGATTGATATTTGTTATAGTGGAGAGGACTATAAGCTCCTTAAAGACAAGGATTGCCTTTTGACTCTTTTAGTATCCCACGTATTTAACACAATACCTGGAACATTAGAGATATCAAGGGAGTGTTTCATACAAAAATGGGCATAATAAAAGATTAAAACAGGGACTTACCAGAAGCAGAAAAGACTATGAAGATGTGTCAAGAATATACAGAAGAACTATACAAAAAAGATATTAACATCACTGACAACCATGATGGTGTGATTACTGATCTAGAGCCAGAAACCTGGAAAATGGAGTCAAGTGGACCTTAAGAAGCATTGTTAATAAGGCTAATGGAGGTGACAGAATTCCAGCTGAGATATTTAAAATCCTAAAAGACGATGCTGTTAAAGTGCTACACTCAGGGGTGGAGTCAAGATGGCAGAGTAGAAGCAGGACCTCCCTGCTGCGCCGGCTTCCACCTTCCCCAATCCATGTAAAAAGGGGACTCCAAACAAATTTTGGAGCTGCAGAACCCACAAAATGACACAGAGAAGCTTAACCTCCCGCTGAGGACAGCCCGGCAGGTGGGCAGGAATCACCAGCCCAGTGCTCTGGGAGCCCAGCCCAGCCCCACACCAAGGCTTTAGTGCCAGGGCGGGTCTGACCAGCCCCGGGGCCGGAGGGACTCCAGATCAGCAGCAGCTGTGGCCGTTTCCAGATTTATCAACACACAGATTCAAAGGACAAAATGAGAGGTCAGTGCAGTCTGGACGTTGGGACCCAGTTAAGTGGGAGCGTGTGGCTTTTGCCCCCGGGGCGAGAAGCTGCTGAGACACCAGCACAGCCAGCCAGCGCCACTTGGAGGCTTCAGCTCCTGGCCTGCAGAATGTAGGGGGACCAAGCACCAGTCTGAGGGGTAATCACTCTTGCTTTAACCTGCTTGGATATGGATTGCAGTCTAGGGTGGAGGTCCTGGGGTGTGTGTCCAGCTTGCCAGAGTGTGTGGAGACCTCAGAGAGGGCACCCATCTAATACCTCCAGCAGCTGAGAAAACCCCAGAGTTTGGGATGAAAGCTCCACTGTCTGGTGGTAGAGTCCTACTGTGGCAAAAAGCCCAGGGGTCAAGTGACTGAGGGGCCACATGACCAGGCAAAGGAAACAAAGCAGACAGAAGATTCCAACATTACACTCCTATTTTGGGGACAAAAAGGAGCAAAGCATGGAACAGGAGGAAGACAGTGAAGTCAGAACTCCTGCACCAAAAGCTTCAAAGGAAAATATGAGCTGGTTACTGGCCATAGAGGACCTTAAGCAGATAAGAGAAGTGGATGAAAAATTGGGAAGAGAAATGAGAACTTTGCAAGAAAATTATGAAATGAGTCAACAGCCTGACTGAGGAAAATCAAACCTTAAAAATAGACTAACTCAAATGGCAAAAGAGGCTCAAAAAGGCAATGAGGAGAAGAATGCCTTAAAAAGGTGAATTTACCAGATGGAAACAGAATCTTAAAAGCTCAATGAGGAGAATCATTGCTTCAGAATTAGATTGGAGCAAATGGAAGCTAATGACTTTATGAGAAACCAAGATTCTGTTAAACAGATCCAAACAAATGAAAGAATAGAAGGCAATGTGAAATATCTCATGGGAAAAACCACTGACCTGGAAAATAGATCCAGGAGAGATAATTTAAAAATTATTGGACTACCTGAAAGCCATGATCAAAGTAAGAACCTAGAAATCATCCTCCAGGAAGTTCTCAAAGAAAACTGCCCTGATGTTTTAGAACCAGAGGGCAAAATAGAGGTGGAAAGAATCCACCGATCACCTCCTGAAAAAGATCCCCAAAAAGAAAACTCCTAGGAATATTATAGGCAGGTTCCAGAATCCCCAGATTAAGGACAGAATATTACAAGAATATTACAATTACAATATTGCAGCCAGGAAGAAACAATTTGAATGCTGTGGAAACACAATCAGGATAACCCAGGATCTGGCAGCTTCTACATTGAGGGATTGAAGGGCTTGGAATATGATATTCTGGACGTCAAAGGAGCTGGGATTAAAACCAAGAGTCACCTACCCAGCAAAACTGAGTGACGTTTCAGGGGAAAATATCATCATTCAGTGGAATACAGGACTTTCAAGCATTCTTGCTGAAAAAACCAGAGTTGAATAGAAAATTTGACATTCAGATACAAGAAGCAAGAGAAGCATGAAAAGCTAAACAGGGAAAAGAAATCATAAGGAACTTATCAAAGTTGAACTATTAACATTCCTACATGGAAAAACAATAATTGTAACTTATGAAACTTTTCTCAGTAGTTGAAGGGATTAGAAATATATATATGTCTTTATATGAGGGTATGC
>NW_027187460.1:30741331-30743427 GCF_028583685.1 Petaurus breviceps papuanus
GGTGAGAGAGGAATATAATGAGAGGAGATGGGGGAGAGAGAATGGGGAAAACTATCTCATATAGAAGAGGCAAGGGAAAATGGTTACAATGGAGGGGAAGAATAGGAAGGCAAAAGGGAATGGGTCAACCTTATTCCCATTGAATTTGGCTTGAGGAGGGAATGAGATACACACTAAATAGGGTATCTCACCCTCCAGGAGAGTAGGGGGGAAGGGGATGAGAGGGGGGATTATGGAAGGGAGGGCAGACTGGGGGGGAGGGAAGTTGGTAACAACCACTTTCGAAAAGGGTCGGGATCAAAGTAGAGAACAGAACAAGTGGGAGGTGGGATAGGAGGGAGGGAAATATAGTCAGTCTTTTACAATATATCTACTATGTTATTGTTTTACATTAGCCACACATGTACAACCTATACTGAACTGCTTATCTTCCCAGTAAGGGTGGGTAACAAGGGAGGAAGGGAATGAATCTGGAATTATAAGTTTTAAAATCAAATACTCAAATGTATATACTATTATTAATACTATTTTACATGTAATTGGGAAATAAGATATACAGGCACTGGGGCATAGAGATCCACTGGAAAAGTCGAAAGGGATATGGGAGAAAATATGGGAGAGAGCAGATTGGAGGAGGGGATATCCTGTGGGACAGCTATTTTGGGGTGGTGGGTAGGGGTAAAATGGGGAGAAAATTTGTAACTAAAAATCTGGCGGAAATGAATGATGTAAATCAGAAGTTAATAAAGCATTTGAAAAAAATAAAGAGAGAGAGCAAACAGAAAATAAAAATAAATAAAGTGCTACACTCAATATGCCAGCAAATTTGGAAAATTCAACAGTGGCCACTGGATTGGAAAAGATCAGTTTACATTCCAATCCTAAAGAAGGGGCTATGCCAAAGAATGTTCAAATTACCAAACAACTGCACTTATTTCACATGCCAGCAAGGTTATGCTTAAAATTCTGCAGGCTAGGAAATATGTGAACTGAGAATTAGCAGAAGAGCAGGCTGGTTTTCAAAGAGGCAGAGGAACTAGAAACCAAATCACCAACATTCACTGGATTATGGAGAAAGCAAGAGAGTTCCAAAAAAAAAAAATCTACTTTTGCTTCATTGACTACACTAAAGCCTTTCACTATGTGGATCACAACAAAACGTGGCAAGTCCTCAAAGCGACAGGAGTACTAGATCATCTTACTTGTCTCCTGAGGAACCTGTATGTGAATCAAGAAGCAACAGTTAGAACCAAACATGGGACAACTGCTTGGTTTAAGATTGGAAAAGGAGTATGACAAGGCTGCATATTGTCACTTATTTGTTTAATTTATATGCAGAGTACATTATATGAAACGCTGTGCTGTATCAATCAAAAGTAGGAATTAAGGTTGCCAAGAGAAATATCAACAACCTCAGATATGCAGATGATACCACTCTGATGGCAGAAAGTGAAGAAGAACTAAGAAGCCTCTTGAGGGTGAAAAAGGAAAGCGTAAAATCTGCCTTGAAGCTTAGCATTAAAAAAAAACTAAGATCTTGGCAACTAATTCCAGGGACTTCCTAGCAAATATAGAAAGAATAAATGGAAGTAGTGGCAGATTTCCTATCCTTGGGTTCAAAGATCATGGTGGACCATAACTGCAACCATGAAATTAAAAGACACTTGCTCTTTGGAAGGAAAGTTATGGCAAATATGGACAGTATACTTAAAAGCAAGAGATATCACCTGGCCAACAAAGGTCCATATAGTCAAAGCTATGGTTTTTCCAGGGGCAATGTATGACTGTGAGTTGGACTATAAGGAAAGCTGAGTGACTGCACAAAATTGACACTTTCAAATTATAGTGCAGAGAAGACTTTTTTTTAAACAATTGGTGTTAAGTAACTTGCTTAAGGTTACACAGCCAGTTATTTTGTGTGGGTGCCAAGTATCTGAGGCCAGAACCGATCCTAGGTCTCCCGATGCCAGGGCCGGAGCTCTTACTCACTGCGCCACCTGGCTGCCCCAAAATAGTCTTTTTTTTTTTTTTTGGCCTTTTGAAGGGCAATTGGGGTTAAGTAACTTGCCCAAGGTTACACAGCTAGTTTTGTGGCC